>NC_080068.1:111371198-111675414 GCF_949987535.1 Balaenoptera acutorostrata | reverse complement strand
GGCACTAATAAGCACCAGATGAAAACAAGGTTAAGTAATGGTTTCAAACAGCTCATTAAATGCAATCTAGTTGCCCTTGAAATATTGATTATTGCCATTGGTGCAGTCATGCAAGAGAAAACAGATGAGTTACCTGCCTGTCATTTCAGACCCTTGCCTCCTGTTTACAAATGAAACCATATGCTTAGCAGAGGTGACAGGGACTACTGTGAAGAATGAAAATGGTTTTGATCACATAGGTGCTTATGTCAGTTAACATTCTAAGTGCTCAAACATCAAGAAAAGGGCTCTCATGTTAGTTCAAGTAAGTGAACTAACATTGATTGAAAGCATTTTACATGCTCAATTCTTTAATTCCTTGTGAGGTAAGTGGTATTATCCCCGTTTTACAGATGAGGAAACTGAGGCCCTGAGAGGCCCAAGTAACCCCACATAAAATACTGGGTGGTAGAGTCAGAGTTCAAGTGCAGGTGTTTCTGGTGCCAGCACTCTCCCTTCTACCCTTGCCCCATTTGAGACAGGAAGAGAATGAACTCAGTGGATCCAGAGTGTCATACATCTTTGAATGACTTCTCATGTCTGCAGCATTACTTCTAGAATGATGGTGTTAGAACACATCAATCAGTCCACTGTGCTGACAGTGTGTAGGTACTGCTGATGGACATTGTTGATTAAACTTTTACTTGCATCGATTTCCTGAAATGACTCTTTGTGGTTTTCTTAAATCTTAAATCTCTCGTCACACTCCTTATTTTTTTCTCATGTTCACATTTATTTATAGGTATAGTGACTCATGCATTAATAACAAAGAAGCAGCAATATGATTGCTTTATGGTAGCCTAATGTACTTGATTGCTTCAGGTTAGCCTCGCCTGAACACTAATGAATACATTGTTATAAAATTTTTATGGCATACAATATGATAGTAATATTCATAATACAATATGGGAAACATTGTTATATTTTAATAAAAACATTTACCTGTGATGATAGGCTCATATATAGAGGCTGAGAGAGAGGCATAATGTACAGTAATGCAATTCTTTGAAAGGAAAGTTATAAAACAGTAATGAAACTAACACATTATTCATTATTAATTTTATATTAAATATCACTCATATATGCCTATGTAAGGATGGACTGTTTAACACAAGTCTTGCACACAATGTTCTATACCATGAATACTTAAGTAATAATGATGATGATATCAAAACATCTCATACAGTTCTTGCCATACGGTTATGAGATTTTCACATGAAGACACGCACATACATACACAACAGATAAGTTCATTAACTGCATGGCATGATGATTATTTACTATTCATTAAGTGGAAGTGGATCATCACAAATGTCTTCGTCCTCATCTTCATGTTGAGTAAGCCTATGAGGAGGAAGAAGAGAAGAGGCTGGTCTTGCTGTGTCAGGGGTGGCAGAGGCAGAAGAGGTGGAGGAGGTGGAAGGGGAGACAGGAAAGGCAGGCACACTTGGTGCAACTTTACGGAAATATATTGTAATTTCTGTCTGACTTTTTGCTTTTTCATTTCTCGAAAAATGTTTCTGTATGGTACTAATCCTTCCACAGTTTGCTTTAGTTTCAGTGCCTGTATCACAGAAGGGTTTATGTTGTAAAAGAAGTCAAAAGCAGTCTTGAATAATCAGAACGCTTCTGCCACCTTGTCTAATGTCAATTTGTTTTCTAGCACTGCTTCTTCTATGTCTTCTTCCTCATTGTCTTCCTGGTTTGGAAGCACTCATCTCCATCTAGTCATCTTTTGTTAATTCCTCTGGTGAAGTGTCTGTTAGCTTTTGAATTTCTCTAAGACCCATATCTTGAAACCCTTACCCCCGTTTTTGCCTTCTCTGCAATCTCTTTCTTGATTTCCTTGATTAGCTCTGTTGTAAATCCTGTGAGGTCATGCACAACATCTGGACAGTTTTCTCCCAGAGGAATTTATTGTTACAGGCTTGATAGCTTTCATGGCTTTTTCTAGAAAAACAATGGCATCTTCAATGGTGTAATCCTTACAGACTTTCGTGGTGATCCCTCTATCAGGGCTCTCTTCCATAGCATTGACAGTCCTTTCCATAGAGTACTGTGTGTAATGAACCTTAAAAGTCTTTATGACCCCCTGATCCAGAGGCTAAATTAGAGACATTGTGTTTAGGGGCAAGTAGACCACTTTGATGCCTTTGTGTTGAACTCATAGGGTCCTGGGTGGCCAGGGGCATTGTCCAATATCAAAAGAACTTTAAAAGGCAGTCCCTTACTGGCAAGATACTTCCTGACTTCAGGGACAAAACATTGGTGGAACCAATCCAGCAAAAGGGTTCTCATCCAGGTCTTCTTATTGTACAACCAAAGACTAGTAGCTGGTGTTTATCTTTTCCCTTCAAGGCTCAGGTGTTAGCAGCTTTAGAGAGAAGGACAGTCCTGCTCATAAACCTGACTGCACTTGCACCAAAAAGTAGAGTTAGCGTATCCCTTCCTGCCTTAAATCCTGGTGCTCGCTTCTCTTCCTTGCTAATAAATGTCCTTTGTGGAATTTTTTTACCAGAATAGGGCACTTTTGTCTGTATCAGTAAACTGTTCAGGCAGATATCTTTCTCCTCAATGATTCTCTTAATGTCATCTGGGAAATTGTCTGCTGCCTCTTGGTTGGCAGAAGTTGCTTCTCATGTTATTGTGATAATTTTAAAGCCAAACCTCTTTCTAAAATTATCAAACCATCCTTTGCTGGCATTAAATTCTCCAGATTTAGATCCTTCTCCTTTTTGCTTTAAGGTGTCATAAAATAATTTTGCTTTTTTTTGGAATCACATTAGAATCTATAGGTACGCCTTTCTTACAGCAATCCTGCAGCCACATAAAAGCTGCATTTTAAATACGAGATAAAAATGTATTTTGCAAAAAGTACAAGGTTTTTTTGCACCGAGTTGTATAATTGCAGTGACAGCTTCATGAATTTCCCTTTCTTTTTTTATGATGATCCTTATGCTGGATTCATTTATCTTGAGATGGTGTGCAGCCATAACTGCAGACCTTAATCTATGGTATACATAAAGCAATTTAACCTTTTCTTGCAATGTCATGACTTGTTTCTGCTTGTTGGGAGCACTTCCAGCGTAACTAGTGGCACTTTGTATGGGTCCCATGGTGATATCCAAGATTTATGGTATTGTGCTAAACACAAGGACAAATATTCGAGAACCATGAGAGATCACTTTTAATGGAGACACATGATTTACTGGAGAGGCAAACTTGCTCACAAGGTGATGATTATTGTCACATGGTATTTTCAGCGGATACCACACTTGAGCTCACCACAGTAGCGACAGGAGGTGGCTACAAAATGATGACAGGCGTACAGTATGTGCTACAATTAATTCTATGCAGTTATGGTTTAGTACATCTTTATGTCTGTTTACATTTCTCTCAACTGGAAATGGCACCGTGTACCATCTGTTAGTGTTTATGCGTAAGTTTTGGTAAAGATTAACTGTTCATAATAGATTTGTGTGTGTTTTATGGTAGTGGATGATAAAATAGACTAGTATGTACATGTATTTTATGCATTCGTGGACATATCTTTTAATGTCTTTGATATTTCTAGGCTATATGGTTTGTCTTTGAGTTTTTTCAAATTGTTGCAAATCTCCAAAAAGTTTCCAATATGTTTATTGAAAAAAATCTGTGTATAAGTGCCCCCGTGCAGTTCAAACTGTGTTGTTCAGTGGTCAACTGTAGTAGCATTTTGTGGAAGGTATCGTGGGGTCGTAGTTTAGATCATAGACTCTGCTTCCAGACTTCCTCAGTTCAAAACTCACATCTGACATTTACTAGTTCATTGATCTTGGGCATGTTTCTTTTTTTTTTTTTATTTTAATTTATTTATTTTTGGCTGTGTTGGGTCTTCATTTCTGTGCGAGGGCTTTCTCTAGTTGTGGCAAGCGGGGCCACCCTTCATCGCGGTGCGCGGGCCTCTCACTGTTGCGGCCTCTCTTGTTGCGGAGCACAGGCTCCAGACGCGCAGGCTCAGCAATTGTGGCTCACGGGCCCAGCTGCTCCGCGGCACGCGGGATCTTCCCAGACCAGGGCTCGAACCCGTGTCCCCCGCATTGGCAGGCGGATTCTCAACCACTGCGCCACCAGGGAAGCCCCTTGGGCATGTTTCTTAACATTTATGCACCAGTTTTCTTGTCCGTGGAATGAAGGTGATAATAACAGTACCTACCTCACAAATTTCTTGTGAAGATTAAATAAATTAATAAATAAATTAATAGTTGTGAAGAAGTTAGAATAATGCAGAGTATCAAAAATGTTTGTTATTTTGTAATTCTAGCAGACTGGCTATCACAGAAATAAGTTAAAATATTGCTTTAATGTACTTCACAGAAGCATTGGCTTTAGGTCTCTTTGATGAAGTGAAATCTTTCCACTGACTTTTCAGAATTTTTGAATAATTATGTAAAATATAATATTACTTAATTCAGCATATTATACTCTTCTTCTGAAGGGTTTCCTAGCTCAGACATTTAAAATTACTTATTGAAACTAGCTTCCCGGGACTTCCCTGGCGGTGAAGTGGTTAAGAATCCTCCTGCCAATGCAGGGGACATGGGTTCGAGCCCTGGTCTAGGAAGATTCCACATGCTGCGGAGCAACTAAGCCCATGCACCACAACTACTGAGCCTGCGCTCTAGAGCCCACGAGCCACAACTACTGAGCCCCCGTGCCGCAACTGCTGAAGCCCGCACGCCTAGAGCCCGTGCTCCGCAACAAGAGAAGCCACCCCCATGAGAATGCCCCTCGCCGCTACAAAGAGTAGCCCCCGCTCTCCGCAACTAGGGAAAAGCCCGTGCACAGCAACGAAGACCCAAAGCAGCCAAAAATAAATAAATTTATATTAAAAAAAACTAGCTTCCCATTATTTAAACAACTCTTTCATGTAAGAATGTTTGTGTATGTGTATATATAGCATATATATGCATATATGTGTGTATATATCCACGTATATGTCTGTGTATGTGTAAGAGAAAGGTTACTATTTATGACTTCTAATCAGACCTAATGCTTAACATAAATGTAAAATGAAATTCTGTGTTTGGCCTATCTCATCATTTACTACCAGCTTAACTGGACTCATGTATATGGATAAAAGTTGCCTATTTTAAATCTTTGTAGATCTAATACATTTAAAGAGAATACTCATTAGCTTTAAAAAAGGAAAGAAAAACCTGGGTGTTTTGTAACTTTTATATCTGCTGTACCACAGAAGCAACTTATGTTTGGGGACTATATTGCATTTGAATTTTGTGTCTCTAAATGTCAAATAAATGAGAGTCAGTGTTTGGTTAAGCAAGGCAATACACATTATTTTTGAAGATATTCACTGTGGTTCAAGTATTTTATGACACATGTCAACATGTTTCCTCATTCAACATCAGTTTATGGTATGCCATTGTTATGCGAATTGTGTGGTTGCTCTAAGATGCTTGACATATTTGGTTCTTCTTGATTGGTGGCCAGTGAGGTCAGAACTGTTCCATTAATCCAAGTAAGCACATACAAGTGAACTTTTGCCTTGATTTTTTTTTTAAGTTTTGCAACCACAAAATGTATAAGAGTAATTAGTTATTCCAGGATGTTCATTTCAAGAAGATTATTGCCTGGGGTGGTGGAAGTCCTATGATATTTGGCTGTGAACCAGTTGTGTAATCCCTCAGAAATGTTCTGCATCTTGCATCGGAATACTTTGGAAAGGAGTGGATGCACCTTGAAAAGTACTTTTTTGTGTGTATGAATCATAAATTCAGTCTTGTTTCAAACCTCAATTCAGATAAACTATGAAAAAAAATTAGCAGTGGGCCAACTGCATTTTGGTGCTGTTCTGTTTTTTCAAACATCTTGTGAATGAGCAGTGTTCTGATGAGAAAGTTTCTCTGACATATAATATGTTTGATAGATATTTGAATGTGAAACCATTGCTTTTACACCACTCCTCAAATGGTTTCATTTATTTCATATCTTAAAGTTTTTCATTAATAAGGAAAATATACTCAATGCACAACTGAGACACTGTGTATTGTTCTATAAATGGTAACTTTCTTTTGCTGTGATTGTTTATTTTTCATGAGTTGGTATATTCTTCAAATATTATAGCATATTGTCCAACAAAACCATAGTTGCTGTTCTACACTTCTCACATGTAATTATGTTTCCGAAGACTCAACTATTCCTCTTTTTCCTCCACTCTCCCTCAACCCAAATAGCTCTTAATTGTATTCTGTCCACTTAGCCTTCCCTGAGTTTGGATATTTATTTTCTCATTCTTTTACATAATAAAAATAATGTAGTAATAATAATATCTAGTTCAGCAAGTATATTTCACTTTTAGTTCCATGGGTTTCAGTGAATTCTTTTCTATGATTCTTAATCTTGAAGCCTCTGTTATCCTTTGACCTCATTTCCTTTCCTATTCATTTCTCATTTTTCTTCTTTTTCCTTCACAGCTTTATTTCCTATTAAAGGTACTTTTTCTGAGATTTATCTATAGTAGGTATATAGTAAACACTGACTAACTTTACATTTGCTTTTCTTCCATATTTCTTTGTTTCAATAAATCAGTATTGAATAGATCAGGAAATGAAAATGCTCATTATTGTTTTCTTGGTACACATGCTTTGTCTAAAAGTGGGAATAAAATCTGTATTTACTCAGCTACTCAGATTATTGTTAAACTAAAAAGTTTCTTGAAAAAAATTACTTTGGTAATCTGTACATCTATGTAATAGAAATCCCATCTTCTGCCAAAGACAGATTGTGCACTACTAGTGGAAAATAATCGTGTCTTATTCGTCCTTGTGTTTCATTCTAGTACCTCATGCAGAGCTTCACACATTGTAGATAACTTAGAAACTGGTTAAGTAAGTTAATTTATTCTAGTCTGGGGCATTATGATGGGCTGCCAAATATTTCTGCTAAATAAACAATAAACTAATAGATTGACTCTACTATATTTCTTTTGACCAGTGGAGTTACATGCTGTCAACATAGCATGTATCTTTGTTATAGTCAAGACAGTGAGAATTTCTGAAATTTTCACATGGTTCATAGCATTTTGCAGTGAAGTAAAACTGTCATTAACTTAGAGTTGATGCCCTGGATGCTAGACCAAGAAAATGGAGAAATATCTCTATAAACCAGACAACTAGATTTTTTAAGCAATCTAAACATTAAAATTTGAAAATATTTGACCAACAACTAAAGAATGAGAGTTAGAGTGAACCTCCTAGAATGGATTTGATTTCTGTTGAAGTGATTACTGTTTTTAAACAATGAAGTCCCTAGGACAGCTAGGAATACCTTTGAATTTAATTTAAAACCAGCACATGACAGATTGTATTGCCAGCTATTGCAATGGAAATTTATTTAATTTTTTTCTCCAGAAAGATTTTATTTATATAGGACATCTTCCAATCATGGAAGATTATTTAGATAGGTTCTGTAGGAATATACATAGCTATTGTTCAATCAATGGAGTTCCTGGTTTTATTTTTCTTGTGAATTGTTGATGACAGTATCCAGAAATGTTAGTGTTAGGTTTCTATGATTCTGAAATTGCCCAGAATACAAACTTCTCTAATTTAGGGAATTGCAGGAAGAAAATGCATGTTTTCATCCCCAGTAGACTTCAGTGTGAATCCTAAACCAGGTTCAGTTTGGAATTCTTACATGTCATTTCATAGACCACATTTTAGTTTTAAGTAAAATGGTTGCATGTAACCCTACAAATATTTCCTACTAGTTAAGTGATACTCATGAGAAGAATAAGAGTTATAGTGTTATTTATTTATTATTAATGATATTGTGTTGATATTTAATAATAATTGACCCAGTTTATAAACTCTTCTATCTGTTTTACCCTGTACTGCCAATGTCAGTAGGGGATGTTGAGTTACTTTTCTAATAGTACTTGGTGGTGGGGGGGGAGGGTCCATAAAATGATTTAATTATAGTATCTTTTCAGATTTAATTTGCAACCAGTGTCCTGGATTTAGATGGGCACAGTACCAAATGTATTGTGTTTGAATGGGTCCCCTTTCCTTCTTATCACAACATAATATACAATGGGAAAGGTAACTTGGGGCTGTGCAAAGGGCAAACGTTTAAAAATTACAATAAATTTAAATTATTTATTATTAATTAATTATCAATTTGATTAATTTTAATTACAATTGTATGAATCCATGTCATTAGCAGTGATGAACTTATGACACATTTTGTGACACTCTTATCAGATGAGCTTAAGCTGTAGTATTTTTACTAAACATAATATTTATTACAAAAGATAACACACCTTTTGAGAAAATGACAACCTGTCAACTCTCCAAAGACAGCTTTTAGGACCACGTTATGAAAGTGGGCAACTTTCAGTTTCCACAAGTCTTCTTGTTCTTGTTTCTGATTCAGCCAAAGAAGAGAAGTTCTCTTTCCATATCTAAACATCTCTAAGTAAGAAAATGTCATTAATTTATTATTTTTTTAATAGATATATATTTTTTGGCTGTGTTGGGTCTTCGTTTCTGTGCGAGGGCTTTCTCTAGTTGTGGCAAGCAGGGGCCACTCTTCATCGCGGTGCGCAGGCCTCTCACTATCGCGGCCTCTCTTATTGCGGAGCACAGGCTCCAGATGCGCAGGCTCAGTAGTTGTGGCTCACAGGCCTAGTTGCTCCGCAGCATGTGGGATCTTCCCAGACCAGGGCTCAAACCCATGTCCCCTGCATTGGCAGGCAGATTCTCAACCACTGCGCCACCAGGGAATGTCATTATTAACATTCATTTGGGGCTATGTGAAAGAGGAAGGGAAATGAGAGAAAAAGTATGGAAATGAACCATGGTTTTCCAACCCAAAGGTCTCCTGAGCCTGAGGTAAAGAGCAAAGGAGGAATCACAGTGGAGCAGCTGATTACAAGGTCTAGGGTAGACTGCTGGGCAGGCAGGAAATGACGAAGCCTGGCTGGATCCCAACGGGGAAACAGAACAGGAGAAAACTGATGCTGGTGCTGATGCTGAGAAGAAAGGTGGAAAGCAAAGCAGCTGGAGAGAGAAAAAGAAACAGACCCCTCCCCACCATCTCCAATAGGATATTGCAGGTATATTTCATTTTAGCTCCAGTTCCTGAAACATTGGTCATCATTACCATCGGCATATGAGTGGCTCAGAAGTTAATCATTCAAAATAGAAGCCTGAGAGTATTTGATTCTCAGAAAGAAGACTGAGTCTATGAAGTGGAAGCAAACGAACATCAGTTATGTATGTCTTAATAAGTGAAGAAAATCACACAGGGTAGCTCTAGAAATCAAATATTTGGAAAAATTTCAGGATTTCCTGGAAAGTAGATACATTGATTTACTTAGTTCCTACTTGTGCCAGTTATTAAAAGGCAATTGAGATACTACATCCAATTTTGCTGGAAGATAACGAATGATGATACTTTATTATATTTACATATGAAAAATGTTTCTATGCTACAAAACCAGGCAGAACTAATCTCTGCTGTTAGACATTAGGATATCAGGCTATCATGAGGAAGCAGGTGAGTGGCTCCGGGATGTTGAGAATGTTCTGCTTCTCAGTCTGGGTGCTTGGTTACATGGATAGGTTCCCCTTGTAACAATTCATCCAGTGGTACACATGACATATGCATTTTTCTGTATGGATTTATATTTCAATAAAATGTTTGAAGAAAACAAACAACTCTAGGAAATCAATGATATGGGATTCAGTGACTTGGAAAAATGATTTCAAAGTGCTTAATAAAATATATGTAATAATAACATGGGATACAGATGTTATTAAAATAAAAAAATCTCTCAACAAAGGTGATTTTATTTATTCCTAAATTTCAGTTGCACTAGGGAAACAACCTCATGCAAACCCATTTTCTTTTTAAAAAATGAATTATAGTTCTCAAGTCAACCCAAAACTGGCTTGATGCATCCTGTATGGTTTTAATAAAGGTGCTTTTTGACAGGCCTTTGAAGATTATCTTAGCTGGATAAATAGCTCAGCCAAACTGTGGAACTGGTTTATCACTTTAATAAACTAGTTGTCCTTCACTAGTTCAAAGTTTCAAAATGCTGCTCCAATAGGGAATTTAATTGCTGATCAGTAGGCATTGATATGCAAAACTTTTTATTTAGACAGTTGTTGTTTATCCTCCTTAGTAATACAGAGGGTTTGGTTCTCCTTTCCAAATAAGCTGATGTAAGGAGACAATGTAACAGGGACCTCAGTGTCACGTTAGGTGATGTGTATGTGTATTGGAGGAAGGGTGGGAATTTGGGATTGGGAGGAAGGCTGTCGTTCTGTTTCTTCTCCATGCAGTGACCTTTTGGTGACTCCATGCTTTGACCTTGTTCATGAAAGCTTCAAACCTGTAGGGATTTGCAGCTAAGCAAGACTGATGGCAGAACAGGAATGACAATTCTCCCTTTTACTAACAGATTTCACTGAATGGGGAACTGTGCGTCAGCTAGCGTCCTGATCCCCATTCTCCTAGCTGAAACATATTGCTATGGATTCTCCCCTTCCTTAAAATAATCCCGGATGGAACGGAGACTGTCATGGGTCTGGATGGTGACCTGTCTTCCTTATTAATCTCAGAAGGGACAACACCTAATGCTGTCCTATGAGCAAAAGGAGTCGATAACCCTGTATGTTGAATTAAAAATCCTGAAAGTAAGGAGGGCAAGAGACATTTTTAGAATAAATATTTCTAAATGTCATGTTGATAATGAAAATTACTATTATAAATCTAACACTTGTTTTGCGTTTTACCAATTCTTAATGCTCACTTAAATTCTCACCTTTTCTTTTTTTTAACAGGATTCTTTTTTTAAATGTTTATTTATTTTTTGCCTGCGTTGGGTCTTCGTTACTGCAGGTGGGCTTTCTCTAGTTGTGGTGAGCGGGGGCTACTCTTCGTTGGCGGTGCACGGGCTTCTCATTGCGGTGGCTTCTCTTGTTGTGGAGCACAGGCTCTAGGTGCGTGGGCTTCAGTCGTTGCAGCATGCGGGCTCAGTAGTTGTGGCACATGGGCTTAGTTGCTCCACGGCATGTGGGATCTTCCCAGACCAGGGCTCCAACCCGTGTCCTCTGCATTGGCAGGCGGATTCTTAACCACTGTGCCACCAGGGAAGCCCGCATTTCTTTACTAATAGACAGTTCCAAAGTTTCCACTCAAATCTTCCCTGGGCTCAGGGAATAAATTGGAGCCAGTGTGCAGCCAATATTTTGAATTATGTAAACTATATTGAAGATGGTTCCATTAATTTCTTAAACCCATGTCAGGTAGCGGAAAACAAATTTGCATCTCGGATAGCCTTCCAAAAATGAGATATAGAGTTAGTGATTCCAGTAAGTTAGAATAGGATGGTGTAAGATTTTCCTTCTTGGTTATTATGGATTACTGTTGTGGTGGACTTGTGTCTGTTTTAAGTAATCTTGTTGATAACAAAAAGTACATAGTCTGTTTTTAGGGTAGGGGAACCCATATGCAAGTTTTCAGATTTGACAATTACCTTACAAATATTAATGGCTACCAGTGAATGACAAATCAGTGTTGGGAAGGGTAATGAATCTAATTAAAATGAGCAAACTTATCCGCAAGTCCAGATCCCTGCAGACAAAAAATAGGATGGAGCACCCAGCACCCAGATGTGTCCATTTTCATTTTCAGCTAGCCTAAGAAATATGTGCTCTCCCAAAATTTCCATTGTCAATTTAATGGCAGGTTTAGAAATGCATAGCAACCTGAAGTAGAGAAAACTCAAAATAAAGTGCTTTTTTAATACTAGGGTTTCAGCCTGCAAACCCACATTTCCAAAAGTCATAATTCTTTGAGGCATAAAATTACAAAATTTATTGTTTATGATGAGGTTATGTAGCAAAAACAAACAAGCAAAAGAAAACAAATAAGAGGCCAACCAAACCAAAAAAGCCTACTTGATTTTTAATGTTATATTATATCTTGACCATAGAGGGTAAAATGAAACTGACCATAAGCAAATGTTAATTCTAAAGTTGACATATCACTAAAGCGGAATGGTGCTTCATTAAAGACTTGTTTTCTATGAAAGCCGCCAGAGTGTAAGCACCTTAAAAGCAGGGTCTTTGGTGAATGGCTGTATTCCAATACCTGGGAGAATGCCTGGCTTATAGTACGCATTGGACAAGTAATTGGAATCAACAAATAAGTTTAATATCCCAGGTACTTTTGTAGCCACAGTCTAGTGAGAGTCACATAATATCTTAAAAAATATATATATGTGTATATATATATACATATATATGTGTGTATATATATAGATTTAGCAACAAAACTACTGGGTGGGTCAGGGAAATTTAAGCAAAGACTTGTACTGAAAAATAAGTGCACGTTTGCCAGCTGACTGATTGGAGAGGACAATATAAGTAGAAAAACAGGAGGCATAAAGTCATACAAAATATATGGTGCAGGCAGTTTATATTCTGAAGCAAGAGCTTGTTGAAAGATTAAGAGAGGCAAAGAGGGAAGGTGGAGGAGCCTGGATCGTTGAAATGAGGCCAGTTGATGAAGAAAATAGAAAAAAAAAAAAATGTTCCGCATTCTTCTACCATCATTTTTACCCCAGTAATTCCTCCCCCCTGCCCCCCACCCCTGACATCTGTGCCCCCAGGTTCTTTGTTCCATCCTGTAACTATGCATGAATTGTCCATCTTCACGTCATGAGCATCCTTTCCACTTGTATTCATTTTTTTTTTCATTTGTACAACACTGTATTTGAATTTCTCTTTTTCATACACATGCTCACCACAAAACAAAAACAACAACAACAAAAAAACTTAGTTTCTTTCTGATATCACACTGTTAACCTTCATTTCAAGGGGCACTCCCTCTGAGAATCCTCCCCGTAGGAATGCAGAGTTTTGCTTTGCTCTTTGAATCAGTTAAATTGTTTTTGTGTAATTTAATTTGTTCATGAAAGTTTTAATTTACTTTTTTCTTTCTTTTTTTTTTTATGGTCCCCATACCGTTGAAAGCAATCTGTCTTCTGCTTCTGACTTATCTTGTGACCATACTATTCTCTAGGTCTCTCATTTTGTGGAACTGGGCCAGATTTCATCTTGTGCATGGCTTCATAGTTTTCCATTGAAGTATTTATTAATTTTTTTAATCCATTTACCCATGGATGGACACATCTGTGAAGGACTGTACAAACCGGCTTTCCTTCGAGAAATATTACAGATTCAGGTCTTTGCTTCTGGTCTTAATTGGTATGGAGTTGAGTTTTGTGTTTGGTGCAAGTTACTGATCTAGATTCTTTACTTTTAAAGGGAATTCTCAAAATAGATACTGATAAAATACAAAGTACTCCCTGGCTGTTTACTACATGACAACGGTAATACAAAAGACACATAAATCAACATCCTGATTTATATGTAGCACAGGATGAGCAGTGAGGAGACCTTGGTGGGATTTTCTATAGACACTGAAAGCCTGAATAATTTCTGTGTTCATTCTTTACCACAGTATCTTTCAGTTTTATGAACTGGAGAAAAGTGCACCATATTAAAGGTAGCATTCCCATAGCGTAATTACTTGTGTTGGTGTTCCACTTGTGTTCTAAACCTCATCCCCTCTCACCAATTTAAGGATAACACTTCAGGAATTCTCTTGTTCCTGCATCATAATTTTTAATCTTTCCACTAGCCTGACTTGATATTCATAGCAGCCTAAAATCATGCTGTAATGTCTTCCATCTTATAAAAATTCTCTTTACTTATCCTCCTCCAGCCATGACCCCATTTCTCTTTTGCACTTCATAGCAAGTTTCTTCAAAATGATGTTGAAAAGAAGCCAGTCTCCAAGTCATCTTTCTCTCATAAACCCATTCCACTGTTTGAGTACAACTATATCCATATTATCAACATCACCATGACCTCCACATTTTTAAATTCAAAACTAATCTCAGTCCTTATGTCATTTGACCAATCAGCAACATGACACTGTATCATTTTTGTGGGAAATACTGTTTTGGGACACCGCTTCTTTTTGGTTCTCCTCCTGTCTTACCTGACGTTCATTTTGATTTCCTTTGTTGGCTTCTTATCTAATGTTTTTAATCTCTAAATGTTAAAGTGCATCAGAGCTCGTCCCCAGACCAACTCTTCATCTATACGAACTTTCTAAGTGACTTTATACAGTTTCATGGCCGGATCTCAAATTCATGTTTTTAACCTAACTTCTAGTATGAATGTTAGACTTTGTGTATAGTTGTATATACTACTCTCAACCCCTTACCTTCACTTGCATGTCCTGTTACATATTTGTTGTCTGTCTTCTCTTCAAGAACGTAAACTTCATGAGGACAGAGACTATTTTATTCATTGCTATTCCCAGCTTTTGAAACTGTCTAGCACAGAGTAAGCTCTCAGTTTGTTGATATGTTACTGCTTTGTCAAATAAAATATATGCCTACACAGTACATGTTCTAAAGAACCCAGGCCCATAAGAATGTTTATTTCAATATTATTATGGAAGCAGGAAGGTGAAGGCAACTTGGGTTGGATGGAAAAAATGTAGTGGATGGAAAAAATGTAGTGGATGAGAGAGTGGATGGAAAAAATGTAGTGGATGATCATTATTGATATCAAAAGCGTCAGCTTAGATGTTCACATAGTTACATGGATAGATACTAAAAATAATTCTGAGTAAAGACAATGTAAAAATCATAAATATATACATTATATATGTATATAATCATTCGATTTATGTCAATTAAAAACAAATGCACATAAACCAACAATACATTTTGTTAGTATTCATCTAACCAGAAAGGTATACATTATACACATTAGAATGGTTGTTTATGAGAGGAAGGGGAAAGGAGAAAGTTATATGGTAAAAATGAAGAGATAAAGGAATGAATGAATAAATGGACAAGGGAGAAATTGTGCTTGGGCCATGGTGATAATGTGCTTTAAGCTGAGAAGTATGACTACCTCATCTGTCTGCAGCTGAAGCACAGCAGAAGGAAATAATGTTGAATAAACAAAAGAGGTGATATAGAGTGTACAAGTGATGGGTAGAGGAGTGGGATAATAAAAAATGCCCCACCCCAAAGTGAAAGAACACTGTTTATTCTCTTTGAGTTCCTCCACACAAAATTCAACATCTTGAGAGAGAGAATTGCATGAATCAAGTTTTGGTCACCTACATTATTCTTGACTGTACCAGGTTTTGAGAGGTAAAGACTGGAAAAACAACTCTGAAGGGAAAGTGGGGCAGGATCAAGATTTATCTTCTCACCCTAAGTACTCACAGACTGGGAAAGATAGCTTCCCAAAGTAAAACCTGTGTGCTGTTAGGAAGGGGGAATGAAGCTACATAGTTGAAAAATAAAACCACTAGAGACCTTATGACACCAAAATTTCCTTATTGATAACAGTTAGCAATGACCCTAGGTGGTTGTTGAATGGAATCCTTCTTGAAAAATTCAATATTATTTGCCCTTGAAAAAAAATGGTACCAAAAGAGTTTCTAGTTTCCAGCTATAAGTTGCATTGAGAGCTGACCCAAATAATCTAAAGTTATAAAAATGATAATTTATATTCAGTTAGTGGAAACCAGGGGTACAGAAACCAGTGCATAGTTGAAACTGTTGCCAGCCAAAAGAACCCCAAGAAAACACACATACATGCAGCCTCTCTCCCTCTTTCTTTCTTTCTCTCTCTCTCTCTCTCTCTCTCTCTCTCTCTCTCTCTCTCTCTCACACACACACACACACACACACACACACAATTTCGCTAGGTTAATAGAATAGCCAAGTTTGTAATCATGTGCAATCTTAAGCTAATATTTTATTCTATGCATGTGTTTTCTTTTTATGGGAGGCGTAAATCTTTCAGAACATAATTTTTTTCTTGTACAGTAGGCACCATTTTCCCAATTTTAATGAAATGATGACACCACTGATGTTTAAAACTCAAACTCTTCTTTGTGGAATTATATTTTTACATTGCTTCTCTTGTTTTTCTATCTTGAAACTTTTAATTTTTATGATTTTATGTATTTATTTATTGGCATCTTTCCTAGGATATTTGGGGAAAGGAAACATATGAAGGGAATGGAGATTAAAATAAGACTTTTAAACTCCTAATAGAGATTTCTTAGAGGAGGTAGAACCCAAGAATTCATTCTTTCACTTATTTATCAAACACTTACTAAGCATCTACTCTGTGCCAAGCATTGAGTTACACATGCTAGGTAACAGAAGAATGTAAGGCTTTAAAAAATCTTTTCTAGACACTATATGTCTATATTTATCTAAGTATATGTCTGTCTATCTATCGATCTATCAATATAGCTCCAGTAACATAGATAACAGCTCTATGCTTTATAACTCAGTCCTTGTTAACGCAGTTGGAAAAAAAAATCCCATGATATCCTTAGATTTTGGATATAGAAGTCTCAACAGACTTTTCTCCTGATTTCCATTCTTTAATTTTTTAAAATTAGAATCTTTCCAAGCACTATTTCTACTCACTATGTGCCGATATTCTCTTCAGTCGCTTTGGCAAAGCAAATCAAAGAAGGATCAGCCATTCCAGGCTTTAGTCTGAACAGATTGTCTGAATCTTCCACCTGATTGTCAGAGAGGAATGCAGGTTGCCTGCTTACCGAGTGCCAGGATGCCACTCAACAACAGAACGTTGCCCTTGGGCTTTGAAATTAGGGCACCTGGAACTCCACAGATAATCACTGAACAGACTCTCAGAGACCACAAATAACCCCCTGGTCCTCTGCTCCCTCTGTTTACTTGCCTCTGAGTTATTCCATTACTTTATGTGATTTCTGACACCAAGCATCCATTCCTGTGATGCTGTGACCCTTGCCAAGTTAAGATAAATGTCTTCAGAGACAGCTGTTTTGCAACGTTCCATTTTAGATAAAGCTGATATTTGCTTTAGGACTTTTTTGTGGGAAGGTCAATATCATTTAGCTGGTTATATTCTTTTATTTATCAATTGGTTTGTTCTGAGCTTAGGGAAGGCACAGTTCCATCTGGCCTTAGCATCCTTCCAACCTGGGAATCTGTGTGTCTCATGGAATACAGAGCTGAGCTGGATGTGTTCCTTTCTTTAAAAATAGCTGCATTCTGGGCATAGATTACTATGGGAACATTTTTGGACATTTCACATTCCTTTCCAGTGGGTACCATAAAGTCATGGCCTCAAAGGCTTGCCAAGAACAGCTAACGAGTATCCACATGCCAGCCCAGAGGTGCTGTTCTTAGCATTATTTGGCTTGATCTCTGTGTTTCCCTCACTGGTTGTCATAAAGTATTCTGAAGCTATTCTAAGCATACTCTATTTTCACAATGCCCTTCCATGAGCCTTAGGTGACATGAGGCATGTCACCATGAGGCAATGGTGAGAGGTGAAACAACTATTATTAGTTTGTTTCTTTATTTACTTTTTAAGCCTATAGGCTTTGGGTTATGTTTAGGAGTTATTTATATAATGTTATTACTCAGGAATCTCCCTTTAATTGTTTAAAGAACAGAATGAGTGCTCAATCATCCAAAGACATAATGATATTAAAAAAACAAGCCTTGATCTGAAGTTTCAACTGTATAAGTCAAATGGAGGTTTCATTCATTTAGGCCAGTGTCCTCAAATTACTTTTCTTAAAACAATGTGTTCTTCACCTATCAAAGCTATTTAAAGTATTAAAGGGAACTGTATACCGTCTCACATCTATCTGTCTTTCTTTCTTTCTATCTCTCTCTCTCTCTCTCTCTCTGGTTGGTTTGCTATTCCTTTGTATTTTCCACCTACATATATTTTCATACAGTTATAAGAAATTTTATAAGCAGCTTGAATAAATCACCTAGAGTTTTTCTCTCAGGATTATGGCCAGAATAACTTCTTCAACTACAACTTGTACCATACTCTCACCTCTAACATCATATACCTGAATACATCAAAACAATGTGAGGTATTTTCCCTACAGGTCCAGGAAAACTTTTTTTTCAGGTTTTTTTTTGGTTGTTGTTGTTGAGCATGGGCAGAGGATATTTACTGATGTGAAGATATCAGAATACTGTTTTTTTTTTATTGCTTTAACAAATAGAAGCTATGGTCACTAGGGTCAGAGTAGGTCTCCCTTGGAGGCCATGTGCTGTCCTAATAAATTTAAAAATTGGAAGAAACTTCAGGGCACACAAAGACAGTGACAGATTCCAACAGCTTTACCCAGAGTTCTAGCCACAAGCAGAAATGCTGCAATATCCAGTATGGTGGTCTGGTTCTAATAAAACTAAGCCATCAGTCAACAGATATTTTTCTCACTGTCGCCAAAGTTTTATCTCACTAAACAACTTTTTGACTGTTCCTTAATTCTTGATCTCCAAAATATATGTCTCTAATAGACTGAGTGATTAGAACCATTTATTCTTTTTATCTTTATATAATTTTCTGCACTTCTGTATACTTACATTTAGGAAACCATGCTGACAAATGACTTCTTATTACAGACTGCTTCTGTGGACCCACCAAGGATTGTGGTTGTTAGTGTTTTCTGTTTCATTTTGCTTTTTTTTTTTTTTATCTTTGCAGTGCATTGTGGTTGGTCACTGAGCCTTGAAACAAGTGGTAAGTGCAGTTTTAAAGTCTCCACAGCCTCCTAAAACAGCTGTAACTCAGAACTCTGTATACACTTCATTGTACAATCAAAAGAACAATGACCCGAGTGTTACTCTTAAGGCAGGTGTTCCAACACAAAGAAGAAACTAGTAAAAAAAAAAAGAGAAACTAGTGATGGCTGGTAACTCATCCTCTCTGAACAAATGTGCTCAGGTCTTCCGTAGTTAAAGAAGACTTTCCTTTGACCGATTCTGTCCTCTCTTGGACCATCCAGGCTCTACATCCTGACCATCCATTCATTTCTAATTTCTTAGACTATGGTTTTTACACTGTTCATAGCAGGATTGCCACTCACCTGTGTCCACTTTGCTAAGTTCACCTCAGTCCCACATCTCTAATTGTCTACTTCTTCACTGATTATTTAGTGATAACTTCAACCATAATTTTTCTAGCCCCAGACTCATATTTTCTCTAAAATTGCCTTGTTCTTAAGATTACCTTATTTACTATTCCTCTGTTATGTTGGATATGACTTTTCAACCTTGTTCTACCCCATCCTCCAATCTTTCCCAGGTTTTTTCTAACTACACATAAGACATAAGTGTGTCTTATGTGTCTTAACATAAGACACAACAAAAATGACAAGCAAAGCAAAACAAAACAAAATAAAATAACATACTCTGTTATTATTTTTAAAATTAACTGTTCTTCTAGGTAGAATGTGAACTTCTTGAGGGCATAGGCTTAGATCCACTTACTTCCTTAACATTTAGCACAATAAATATTTGTTGAGAATTCATCATCTTCATGTTTTTATCTCCTGACGTATAATGATTAATACACATTAAAACAATTCTACAGTCTTTAGATTAATTTAGCAGAGGTTATTAACATTTTTAATATCAGAAAGTTGTTGAGACTCTAAAGAAAACAGTGTGCTCTCTCAGGAAAACAAGTGCATGCGAGCACACACACACACACACACACACACACACACACACACACACAACCCTACCTCTCTACCCCTTTCTGTCTCTCTCTGTCTCGCTGTCTCGCTGTCTCTCTCTCTCTCTCTCTCTCTCTCTCTCTCTCTCTCTCTCACACACACACACACACACACACATGCACACAGTTACACATACTATTATTGCATACACTTTTTAATTAATTTTTAAAAATTAATTAATTTATTTATGGCTGTGTTGGGTCTTCGTTTCTGTGCGAGGGCTTTCTCTAGTTGCGGCAAGTGGGGGCCACTCTTCATCACAGTGCGTGGGCCTCTCACTATCGCGACCTCTCTTGTTGCGGAGCACAGGCTCCAGACGCGCAGGCTCAGTAATTGTGGCTCACAGGCCTAGTTGCTCCGCGGCATGTGGGATCTTCCCAGACCAGGGCTCGAACCCGTGTCCCCTGCATTGGCAGGCAGATTCTCAACCACTGCGCCACCGGGGAAGCCCTAATTAATTAATGTTAAACATCTTTATTGGAGTATTGCATACACTTTTAAAGCATTCCTGGATGCTCTGGGGTTCAGCTATGGATGCCAAGGTAAAGGTTACAGCCCAGTGGTTTTTATAGATAATATTTCAGTGTTATTTTTGTGGGAATGTTAGATAGTGATGTCAGGAAAGAAATGAGAACACTATAGAGAGGGAGAAAGGCATGGCATAAGGGAATGAAATGTAGGAGTAAAAATAGGGGAAGCAAGGGGAATAGGTGATAAGAGATAAAAGGACTAGAGGTGGCACAAAGTGGTCATGAAACATTGTTGATTCTCTGGGATCAAAGAGTTTCAGGATTTAGGCTGAGGTTTGAACTGAGCTTTAGACTGTGAAGGGGACCATGGTCCAAAACAAGGTAATGGCACCCTCTACCCTCCGGGCAGTATGAGCCCAGAGAGAACAAGTCCTTGCAGATGTCATGAGTGATCAGTTTTCAATCTGAGATCATTGAATCTTAAGTCTGACTCTCATGAAGAAGGACTAGGAATATGGAGACACTATCAAGTCTGGGAGGATGACTCAACATTGAGTCCTAGTGACATGTGGGCTTTGGGAGAGGAAAACAGGGGTGTCTGTCACCCAAGAAGTTTACTCCCTGCATTCCATCCTTTCAGGTCTAACTGGAGTTAGAGGCTTCAGATGTAATAACCATTGGACCAGTTTTATATTCTTATAGTAATGAGAGTAATTGTAAATGTTTATTGAGAATTTATAAACCAGAAGCTAGGCTGAGTGCCTCACATGGATTATTTCATCGAATCCTCACAATAACTCTAAACTGTAAGAAAAATTATTTTTCCCATTGTGTGAATGGAAAACCAGGGATGGAAGAGATGAAATAGTTTGCCAAGGTCACAGAGCCAAGAGGTTCATGGCTTGGACCCACAGTGTCTGACATCAGGTTTAGCTTTCTTAACCACAACTATAAACTGACTTGAGACAGAGTTGCTGTAGCAGGGGCTGCTAGTGGTAGATGGAAGACTTAGATAACTGGCCTTAACACCCTCTAGCCAAGGAGATGTTAGTGATATAGTTGATTTCTTCTTCTCAAATTTTGAACAGCTGTGAGGTGTTTAGACTTCTGAGCCCAGTATCAGTATGTATAAATAACCCTAACTTGATCCCCTTTGATTTTATTTTTGGATGTCATAGCTTTGTCCTTTCTTTATTTTAGCTAAGCCTCTATTGCGTGTTCCCTGAGTAGCAGAACGATCCATTTCAGGAGCATATTTTATGCGATGCTGACACCAGCTGCTCCATGGAGACCTTCGGGTTCCTGCCAGAGAGTAATTGGCACCCAGGAGCAGACAGGCTCCAAAGCACTAAAAAGTGAACATGTTTCACAATAAGTCTTTATCTCACCATGAAAAAAGAAATTGTGAGAAGTCTGAGCAACTATTCTCTAAACACACACACGAAAATTTATTATGCTAAAACATAACTGCCAAAAATGAGGACAACATAATGCTGATTATTCAAACTTCTTTAATATCCAGTGCTGGGTGATTTACGATATTCAATTAGTATTCATTCATTCAATAGACATTTCTGAGCACTTTCTGTATGTTAGGCCATATTCTAGGAATACAGCAGTAAACAAAGATAGGCATGAATTCACACCTTAATGGAGCATACATTGTGGATATAAACAGGCTTGAAAGAAGCAGAGAAAGTGGGGAAAAAGAGATCCATCATTTACCTCTTTTAAGGTTCCAAACATTCCCCTGCATTAGGAAATTATACTTTTGGTGTCAGTTGATTGTGATGATAATTCCTATAGATTCGGAAACGTTTTATTTATATTTTTGCAGTCATAATTACATGTCTGTGCATCAGAAATAGTCACACAAGGACATGTGAGATATCTTGATTTTTGTTTAAAGAAATTCTTGGTTTCTACATGGGTTGGTTTTTCTCTTGTGCAAATTTCCCCCATCGGTCCAAGACCACAGTTGAGATGACCAAATTAGACGATCTCTGGAGATTCATTCCAGGTCTGAGGGTGGAGTGCTGTCTTGGGAAAACTGCTAGATAGTCCCTGTTACAAGATGTTTCTAAAAAGCAGGACATCTCTCATTTGACTCATCTTTCCTATATTAGAATAGTTTAGATAATTCAGCACATTTTCCTGAATCTTAAAATTATTAGAGTGCGAAAGGGTTCCTGAAATTTATTTTGTCTTTGTTTTATATTAGACAATTCTTTCCAAAATGGTCTCATAAATAATTCCTTTAGTTTTCTTTTTTCTCATTTAAAAGGAATGCAATTGAAGCCTTTTTACTTTTGTAACCAAGAAGCGTTAGACCTCACTATGCCTAATAAAAATGCATTACTATGTTCAGTATAATTCTGATAGAGTTTATGGTAAAAAAATACTTTAAAATAGGAAAAAATAGCTAACCTTATATCAGTTTTCTTGTATTTATCAGATTCTTGAAGAAAATCATACCAATGCTCAGACAATTTCTTGAAAATTTGAAAATAAAATAACATAGACTGAATCACCTTGCTTTGCATATAATGTCTGATAAATCATTATACCCTCCCTAAATCTCTCCAGGTGGATTATTTCCATAGTGCTTCAGAGTGATGATTGACTTTCAAATTCCTATCTCAGTAAGGTCATAATTCAATAACACTCACTAAGTTTTAAATCTCATGCATCAGAAAAACATTGGTATTATCTTGTGCTTTATTGGGTGCAGACAGGTTTCCACTTAGAGTATTTCCATCTTTTTGAGAATTCACTTTTATAGAAGAGATCTGAGATGGACTTTAGGATTATTTGGAATGAAAAGATGTTTCTATAAAACTATATTATCAACCTGGCCTTTTAGATGAACTTGAAGTATTTTGCAACTAGAGAGTTTGATCTAATTGATTATACACAATATAACTGAAAACTAGGCAGCAGTAGCAGTTTCTACTTGAACCCTAACTATTAAATAAGCCCTAGGATTTTGCCTTTATTTAATCATTGGTTTCAATTCCTTGTCTTAGGACTGAGAGGAAGGAAAGGAAGAGAGCGTTGGAGACGTTAATCTAACATCAACTACAGGAACTTCCCTGGTGGTCCAATGGTTAAGACTCTGTGCTTCCAGGGCAGGGGGCACGGGTTCAATCCCTGGTGAGGGGACTAAGATCCCACATGCCGTGTGGCATGGCCAAAAGAAAAACAAATAAAATAAACTGCAACTGAATCTGAAAAAATTAGGTCAAAAAAGAAGTAAGGGCAAATCCAAAATCGTTAATGAAATACTTTCACTGGGTGCAGAGTTCTGTTTTAGATGATACAAAAAATGTAAAAAATAAGTTCCTTCTCTTTCAGAAGTTTACTACAATATTATATCTGTATGGTGGTTGAAATGATAAAAATTCATAGAGAAAAATGTCACATATTTATTAATTCTTATTAGATTCCTAGACCTTTTATTTAACTATTAACAAGAACAAAAGACTTCTTAGGAGCTAAAGGAGAAAGAAAATAGGGAAAAGTTGAATCTGACGATTCTTGTGTCAGTTAGCTAAAGAATATATAAAGAAAATCTTAAAAGCAAATAAGGAGTAAATAGAGTACCTACAAATTAATGGCAGAGTGGGCATAAACATCTCAACAATAGCGGTAGAAACTTAAATGTAGTGGTATGATATCTTTTAAAAGTCCTGAGAGAAAATATTCCTAACTTAGAGTTTTATACCCAGCAAAACTATTGTTCAGAGACAAAAGAGAAAAAAATTAAAAGAGAAACACTGAAAGAATATACAATCCTCAGAGTCTTTCTGAAAGGACATGTATAATTTGCATTTTCCAAAAAAAGGAATCTAATCCTAGGAGAAAGGTTTGAGAAGCAAGTGGCAATAGCAAGCAAAGATACTGGTAAATCTAAACAAGCATTGGCTATAAATGATAATGATGATAGTAGGAAGATGATGATGATAATAGCTGGGGATTCAAAATCAATGTCAAATTCAAATGCTAGACAATAATAAAATGTGTGAAGCTGAAGTAAAATCATTTTAAGGTGCTTTTATTAACTAGGAATGAAAGACACTTTAGAGATGCAATCAGCAAAATCCAAACTGTGTGAATCTCTGCAGGATCTCTGGAGTCAAACTGCCTGGGTTCCCCACTTGATAGCTGTGTGACCTTGGATGACTTATTTAGATGCTCTATTCCTCAGTTTCTTTATATGTAAAATAAAGTTGATGATAACAGTACCTATTTCATAGCGTTGTTATAACGAGTTTGAGGCATATAAAGCATTTAAAAGAGAGTCTGACACTATGAGACTATCATCATATATATATATATAAATTCACAAGTAGAGGTTTGATTAAGATTAGTTATAATGGACTTTAAGGTCATTGTAGGTTCTTGAATAAGAGTGTGATATAATATGTGGGCATATAACATGCCCACATATGAGGGGCACCAGAAAAATACCAACCGTATCTTTCTTGGTTTCAACACCTGAGGCAGATTAGATGTTTTACCTTTATTCCCAGTTTTCACAGAGTGGCATCCTTGTTTTATGTCTCTTTTTCCACTTAGTGAAACTAGAACTAAAGATAAGTTTGAAGCACATAATGTGATACCTTTACGAGGTAGGTTTTTGTATTTTTTAGTTCAAGGCAGTACTTATAAAGAAAATTTGAGGTGAAATAACACACATTAATAACTATATATTTTTTATATCTTTTCCTAAACCTATTTTAATGGAAAAGAGCATCTAGATTACAGGGTAGCATCAAAATGAGTTGACATATGTTACCATCATGTTGTGTACTATCTTCTTTGGAATGAATTTCCATGTTTTTCTTCTCCAATTATATTCACTGTAATCATTGCTCTTGTAAAGAGCAAGGCACATTCCAGTCATAATGGCTCACACCTTAAATAAAAATTTTAATTTCTTTTATATTTTTAAATGTATTTCCTCAGATAATCAGGGCAAAAGGAGGTAAAGATGAATAGCTGTCCATAGCTAGAGGTTACTTCAGTTAGAAGGAGCTCACTTTTTAGAAAGAAGATCCCCTTGATTGGACCTAAACTTGAGGCATTTCTCACCTAAAATGATGTAGAAATTGCTTGTGCCCACCTGTTGTCTCTTCCTATTTTCATTTCTGGCCTCTCTTGTCTTGTTCCGAGGGCTGGGAACAGGGGACTGCAATTCTGCTCCTTGTTGGCAGGTGCTGGGACTCTTTGCTCTCTAATGTAACTTTTAGTGATGTAGTAGCATTGGCAGTTTACATTGTTCACCTATGGTTATTTCAACATGGTCTTCCAGGGCAATCTCTAAAACTACCTCCTCATTTGGTCTTGAGGATGGATTCCCTGGGGATCACTCTTTAACATGCCAATGGCACCCATTGTGTAGCCCTGGCTCTGGTTCTGAAGGGTGTTTTAAGTCAAACAAAATAATTCCATCGGGCTCTTTGATCTGATCCCATTTGGTCAGCTGGGAAAGTGAGCTCGCTCTCTTCACTCCTCTGAACCTCCAGGTTGGCTGCTGGCCCTCTAATGTGGTCTACTAATGCTGCAGGGTTCTAGCTCTCCACAGCTGCTTACACTGGCATTGGCCCCCATTCTGGCACGCTGATTTATCTCTGCTGGCACTGGCCCCATTCCTCTGGCTTTTGTTCTCGGCAGTGCTGCTGAGTTTTTCCCCTGACTCCTGGTGAACTCCCAAATGCCTCAGGAAGGCTGAGATGTAATCACATTTCAACTGCTGCCCCAATATGAAGTACCAATTAAACTGAGATGAAAAAGAAGGAATCGGCTCTCAGATAGAAAGCTGAAACCGACATTTACTCATCTCTGAGCCATGGTAGCGGGAAGAAAATGACACACGCTTTGAGGTTTAGATTCTAAATTATAGCTTAGAGGGGTGAGGAGATTTGTTTTAGTGTGTGTGTAGAGTCAGTATGAGCTTTCATCTTTACATTGTTAGGAATTGCTTGGAATTACTTATGAAAGAGTTGCTGAAAGCCCCCCTAAACAATGGGGAGTTAAATCCTATCGCTGAGGATATACTAAAACAGAAAAAAAAAAATTATAAAGCACCATGTATGAAAATCCCTTTCCCAATTCCCTCCAACAAAAAAAAAGTCTCTTTTTTTTCCCACCACAGCAGATCTTATTCTATTGCAAATCCATTTGTCAGAGACTGAATATACTCTACTGTACTTCAGCAAGGGATGACATATGCCACATGGTCTTTTGACAGTATTAAAATATCTGGTCAACCACAGGCCTCCATACTGTGGCTCTACAAAGCAAGCAGGTCACTTGAGGGAATTAGAGATGAACTGCCAATGACTGAACTTGGAAATGGAAGTCTTAAAAGAGAGGCAGAAACTTACCATTCACTTGGTTTCTGGCTTTTCTCAATAAGGTTGATTGTGTGGTATTTTGTTTTGTTTTTTCTTCATGAACTTGAGTTTAAACAATCATGAGGAACTGTCACTCCTTTTTAACATCACTAGCTAGTTGAAGTCAGTATGGTTAAGAAGCAAGGTGTACTAATGGCAAATAAAATCCTATTTTCTTAATTGTAACGATAGCCATTCTGAGCAGTGTGAGGTAGCTTTGATTTGTTTTATGCTTCTTTTGATTTATTTTCTTGTTATTCTTCTAGCTTTTGAATTGAGTGTTTAATTCATTTGTTTTAATTTATAACTTTTATTGATATAGGTATTTAATGCTATAAACTGGTGAATAAAAGAAAATAATTATTATCCTTTTTCTTTTCTATATGATCTATGCCTCAGGGTAAAAATGAAAGGGATAGAGGGATGTGGATGGAACTTGGACTTCTTTAACTATATGTCGTTGCAAGTATTTGACTTGGGTGCAAATAGTTGGATGACCAAATAATTTTTAAAGGAAGGTTTCTCTTTATAAGTCTATTCCAATTAATAAATAAAGAAGAAATGATAGGGCTTCCCTGGTGGCGCAGTGGTTAAGAATCTGCCTGCCAATGCAGGGGACACGGGTTCGAGCCCTGGTCTGGGAAGAACCCACATGCCACGGAGTAACTAAGCCCGTGCGCCACATCTACTGAGCCTGTGCTCTAGAGCCCACGAGCTACAACTACTGAGCCCGTGTGCCACAAGTACTGAATCCCGTGTGCTTAGAGCCCGCACTCTGCAACAAGAGAAGCCACTGTAATGAGAAGCCTGTGCATCGCAATGAAGAGTAGCCCCCACTCGCTGCAACTAGAGAAAGCCCACGTGCAGCAATGAAGACCCAATGAAGCCAAAAATAAATAAATAAAATAAATAAATTTCAAAAAAATTAAAAAAAGAAGAAATGATAGAAATAGAATATTACCATTTTGTGAATCCCCCAAGTTAATGAATCTCAGCGATAATCATCAATGGCTGATAAAATCGCACATACAAAAAAGAGAGATAACCAGACATTGTGGATCTCCTGGTGGAAGTACACAGTGTCAGCAGTGAAGTCCCACCCCCTTACCTCTCCAAAACAGAAAAAAATCAAACTTGAATGTGATTAAGCCTCTGGATCTAACTACCAATTCATAAGCAATATGAGGGTTAGAAGAACATGATAAATGACACTGTGGAGTTGCAATCAGCAAAACAAGAGTGTTTGAAACTATACAAGACAAACAATCTGGTTAGTTTTTCTTAATAAATGGCAAGGAAAAAAAGAATCGGAGGAAACTCTGGATTAACAGATCTTAAAATATGTCAATCAATTCATATACGGTATTTGAATGATGATTTAAACAAACAAATAGTACAAATAATTGGAAGACAATCAGGAAAATGTGAAAACTGGCAAGATATTTGATCATATGAAGGAATTATATTAGGTATAATAATTATATTTTAGTTATGCTGAAGAAGAGCACTTATCTTTCAGAAATACATAATGAACTGTGATATGGTATTTACTTCAAAATTATTCATTGAGAAGGGGCGTGGTAGTGAGTGAGTATAAATGAAACAATACTGGTTATAATTATTGAAGCTAGGTGGTAGATTCTTATGCTATTTTCTTTATTTTTGATATGTTTAAAATTTTCTATAAAATGCATATAGAAACCTCAATATACAAAATACAATCCCTCAGTAAGTAATAATAATTCATGCTTTTAAAAATGTATTTACCTTTCAGTGAATAATATTAAAATTCATTCTACTACAGAAAACACGTATATATATTCCTGGTTGTGAAGAAATTAGAAAACCTTCTTAAGACTATGCACTGCCTTATGAGGCAGATTTGGAACTTAATGGTGCCAGAGGTGTGATGATAAATGTTTAACAATCAGCTCTCCAAAATGGGGGGGGGGTGAGTAGTGATATGTGATTTGTAGCATTTGCCATTTCCCCTGGTGTAAATATTCCCACCAAGGCAGACTTCAAGGCTACCAACTTGACATCACTGGATATGGAATTTGGAGAGATGTGCACAACTGGTTCTCAGGGCAAGCCAATATAAGCTGGCTCCAGCTTACTGTTTCATGGTCCACATTAAAAGACCTAGGAAGTCTTCAGACAGCTGTTGGAGCATTTGATGTTGCTGCCATCCCCTCCACGTACACAGTTGGTCCCAGAGAGTCCTGCTCTGTTAAGCCATTGATCCAAATCTCTGGCTCCTTAAGTTGTATAGGACACCTAGCTGGGTGGTGACCAATTCAGTTTTTTGTACCGTGACTTTTCTTCTAGTATGCTGTGTGATCATCCATCAAATATTTACAGAATTTCTTTTTTTTAAATTGAAATATAGTTGATTTATAATATTAGTTTCAGATGTACAGCATAGTGATTCAGTATTTTTATAGATTATACTCCATTAAAAGTTATTACAGGATAATGGCTATAATTCCCTGTGCTATACAATACATCCTTGTTGCCTATCTATTTTTAAAAATATTAATTAATTAATTTTATTATTTATTTGGCTGCACCGGGTCTTAGTTGCAGGACGTGAAATCTTCGTTGCCGAGTGTGGGATCATCATTGCAGCACAGAGGATCTTTAGTTGTGGCATGCAGGAGCTTTTTCTTTAGTTGTGGCATGTGGGCTCTTTAATCGTGGCATGTGGGATCTAGTTCCATGACCAGGGATTGAACCTGGGCCCCCTGCACTGGGAGCATGGAGTCTTAACCACTGGACCACCAGGGAAGTCCCTGCTTATCTATTTTACACATGGTAGTTTGTATTTCTTAATGCAATACTCCTAACTTGCCGCCTCTCTCCTTCCCTCTCCCCTCTGATAACCCCTAGTTTGTTTTCTGTATCTGTTTCTGTTTTGCTATATACATTCATTTGTATTATTTTTTAGATTACACATATAAGTGATATGATACAGTATTTATCTTTCTCTGTCTGACTTATTTCACTAAGCATAATATTCTCTAGGTCCATCCACATTGCTACAAATGGCAGAATTTCATTCTATTTTATGGCTGAGTAATATTCCTTTATATATATATAATATAATATATATATATATAATATATTCTTTTATATATATTATAAATATATATTACATCTTCTTTATCCATTTATCTGTTGATGGACACTTGGGTTGCTTCCATACCTTGGCTATTGTACTGCTGTGAACATTGGGGTGCATGTATCTTTTTGCTTTTTTGTTTTTAACATCTTTATTAGAGTATAATTGCTTTACAATGGTGTGTTAGTTTCTGCTATATAACAACATGAATCAGTTATACATATACATATGTCCCCATATCTCTTCCCTCTTGCATCTCCCTCCCACCCTCCTTATCCCACCCGTCTAGGTGGTCACAAAGCACCGAGATGATCTCCCTGTGCTATGCAGCTGCTTTGCACTAGCTATTTTATGTTTGGTAGTGTATATATGTCCATGCCACTCTCTCACTTTGTCCCAGCTTACCCTTCCCCCTCCCCGTATCCTCAAGTCCATTCTCTACTAGGTCTGTGTCTTTATTTCCGTCTTGCCCTTAGGTTCTTCATGACCTTTTTTTCTTTAGATTCCATATATATGTGTTAACGTACAGTATTTGTTTTTCTCTTTCTGACTTACTTCACTCTGTATGACAGACTCTAGGTCCATCCACCTCACTACAAATAACTCAATTTCGTTTCCTTTTATGGCTGAGTAATATTCCATTGTATATATGTGCCACATCTTCTTTATCCATTCATCGTTGATGGACACTTAGGTTGCTTCCATGTACTGGCTATTGTAAATACAGCTGCAGTGAATATTTTGGTACATGACTCTTTTTAAATTATGGTTTTCTCAGAGTATATGCCCAGTAGTGGGATTGCTGGGTCGTATGGTAGTTCTGTTTTTAGCTTTTTAAGGAACCTCCATATTGTTCTCCATAGTGCCTGTATCAACTTTCATTCCCACCAACAGTGCAAGAGGGTTCCCTTTCATCACACCTTCTCCTGCATTTATTGTTTGTAGATTTTTTGATGATGGCCATTCTGACCGGTGTGATATGATATCTCATTGTAGTTTTGATTTGCATTTATGTAATGATTAATGATGTTGAGCATTCTTTCATGCGTTTGTTGGCCATCTGTATATCTTCTTTGGGGAAATGTCTAATTAGGTCTTCTGCCCATTTTTGGATTGGGTTGTTTGTTTTTTTGTTATTGAGCTGCATGAGCTGCTTGTAAATTTTGGAGATTAATCCTTTGTCAGTTGCTTCATTTGCAAATATTTTCTCCCATTCTGAGGGTTGTCTTGTCATCTTGTTTATGGTTTCCTTTGCTGTGCAAAAGCTTTTACGTTTCATTAGGTCCCATTTGTTTATTTTTGTTTTTATTTCCATTTCTCTAGGAGGTGGGTCAAAAAGGATCTTGCTGTGATTTATGTCATAGTGTTCTGCCTATGTTTTCCTCTAAGAGTTTGATAGTGTCTGGCCTTACATTTAGGTCTTTAATCCATTTTGAGTTTCTTTTTGTGTGTGGTGTTAGGAAGTGTTCTAATTTCATTCTTTTACATGTAGCTGTCCAGTTTTCCCAGCACCACTTATTGAAGAGGCTGTCTTTTCTCCACTGTATATTCTTGCCTCCTTTATCAAAGATAAGGTGACCATATGTGCGTGGGTTTATCTCTGGGCTTTCTATCCTGTTCCATTGATCTATATTTCAGTTTTTGTGCCAGTACCATACTGTCTTGATTACTGTAGCTTTGTAGTATAGTCTGAAGTAAGGGAGTCTGATTCCTCCAGCTCCTTTTTTCTTTCTCAAGATTGCTTTGGCTATTCAGGGTCTTTTGTGTTTCCATACAAATTGTGAAATTTTTTCTTCTAGTACTGTGAAAAATGCCAGTGGTAGTTTGATAGGGATTGCATTGAATCTGTAGATTGCTTTGGGTAGTATAGTCATTTTCACAATGTTGATTCTTCCAATCCAAGAACATGGTATATCTCTCCATCTGTTTGTATCATCTTTAATTTCTTTTATCAGTGTCTTATAATTTTCTGCATACAGGTCTTTTGTCTCCTTAGGTAGATTTATTCCTAGATATTTTATTCTTTCTGTTGCAATGGTAAACGGGAGTGTTTTCTTAATTTCACTTTCAGATTTTTCATCATTAGTGTATAGGAATGCAAGAGATTTCTGTGCATTAATTTTGTATCCTGCTACTTTAACAGATTCATTGATTAGCTCTAGTAGTTTTCTGGTAGCATCTTTAGGATTCTCTATGTATACTATCGTGTCATCTGTAAACAGTGACAGCTTTACTTCTTTTTTTCCGATTTGGATTCCTTTTATTTATTTTTCTTCTCTGATTGCTGTGGCTAAAAATTCCAAAACTATGTTGAATAATAGTGATGAGAGTGGGCAACCTTGTCTTCTTCCTGATCTTAGTGGAAATGGTTTCAGTTTTTCACCATTGAGGACGATGTTGGCTGTGGGGTTGTCATATATGACCTTTATTATGTTGAGGAAAGTTCCCTCTATGCCTACTTTCTGAAGGGTTTTTATCATAAATCAGTGTTGAATTTTGTCAAAAGCTTTCTCTGCATCTATTGAGATGATCATATGGTTTTTCTCCTTCAATTTGTCAATATGGTGTATCACGTTTATTGATTTGCGTGTATTCAATAATCCTTGCATTCCTGGGTTAAACCCCACTTGATCATGGTGTATGATCCTTTTAATGTGCTGTTGGATTCTGTTTGCTAGTATTTTGTTGAGGATTTTTGTGTCTGTGTTCATCAGTGATATTGGCCTGTAGTTTTCTTTCTTGGTGACATCTTTGTCTGGTTTTGGTATCAGGGTGATGGTGGCCTTGTAGAATGAGTTTGGGAGTGTTCCTCCCTCTGCTATTTTGGAAGAGTTTGAGAAGGATAGGTGTTAGCTCTTCTCTAAATGTTTGATAGAATTTGGCTGTGAAGCCACCTGTTCCTGGGCTTTTGTTTGTTGGAAGATTTTTAACCACACTTTCAATTTCAGTGCTTGTGATTGGTCTGTTCATATTTTCTATTTCTTCCTGGTTCAGTCTTGGAAGGTTATACCTTTCTAAGAATTTGTCCATTTCTTCCAGGTTGTCCATTTTATTGGCATATATTGCTTGTAGTGATCTCTCATGATCCTTTGTATTTCTGCAGTGTCAGTTGTTACTTATCCTTTTTCATTTCTAATTCTATTGATTTGAGTCTTCTCCCTTTTTTTCTTGACAAGTTTGGCTAATGGTTTATCAGTTTTGTTTATCTTCTCAAAGAAACAGCTTTTAGTTTTATTGATCTTTGCTGTTGTTTCCTTCATTTCTTTTTCATTTATTTCTGATCTGATTGTCATGATTTCTTTCCTTCTGCTAACTTTGGGGTTTTTTTGTTCTTGTTTCTCTCATTGCTTTAGATGTAAGGTTAGGTTGTTTATTTGAGATGTTTCTTGTTTCTTAAGGTAGGATTGTATTGCTATAAACTTCCCTCTTAGAACTGCTTTTGCTGCATCCCATAGGTTTTGGGTCGTCGTGTTTTCATTGTCATTTGTTTCTAGATATTTTTTGATTTCCTCTTTGATTTCTTCAGTGATCTCTTGGTTATTAAGTAGTGCATTGTTTAGCCTCCATGTGTTTGTATTTTTACAGATTTTTTCCTGTAATTGATATCTAGTCTCATAGTGTTGTGGTGGGAAAAGATACTTGATATGATTTCAAATTTCTTAAATTTACCAAGGCTTGATTTGTCACCCAGGATATGATCTATCCTGGAGAATGTTCCATGAGCAGTTGAGAAGAATGTGTATTCTGTTGTTTTTGGATGGAATGTCCTATAAAGATTAATTAAGTTTGTCTTGTTTAATGTATCATTTAAAGTGTGTGTGTTTCCTTATTTATTTTCATTTTGGATGATCTGTCCATTGGTGAAAGTGGGGTGTTAAAGTCCCCTACTATGATTGTGTTACTGTCGATTTTCCCTTTTATGGCTGTTAACATTTGCCTTATGTATTGAGGTGCTCCTATGTTGGGTGCATAAATATTTACAATTGGTATATCTTCTTCTTGGATTGATCCCTTGATCATTATGTAGTGTCCTTCTTTGTCTCTTGTAATAGTCTTTGTTTTAAAGTCTATTTTGTCTGATATGAGAATTGCTACTCCAGCTTTCCTTTGATTTCCATTTGCATGGAATATCTTTTACCATCCCCTCACTTTCAGTCTGTATGTGTTCCTAGATCTGAAGTGGGTCTCTTGTAGACATAATATATATGGGTCTGTTTTTGTATCAATTCAGCCAGTCTATGTCTTTTGTTTGGAGCATTTAATCCATTTACATTTAAGGTAATTATTGATATGTATGTTCCTATTACCATTTTCTTATTTGTTTTGAGTTTGTTATTGTAGCTCTTTTCCTTCTCTTGTGTTTCCTGCCCAGAGAAGTTCCTTTAGCATTTGTTGTAAAGCTGGTTTGCTGGTGCTGAATTCTCTTAGCTTTTGCTTGTCTGTAAAGGTTTTAATTTCTCCGTCAAATCTGAATGAGGTCCTTGCTGGGTAGAGTAATCTTGGTTGTAGGTTTTTCTCCTTCGTCACTTTAAATATGTCCTGCCACTCCCTTCTGGCTTACAGAGTTTCTGCTGAAATATCAGCTGTTAACCTTATGAGGATTCCCTTGTGTGTTATTTGTTGTTTTTCCCTTGCTACTTTTAATATTTTTTCTTTGTATTTAATTTTTGATAGTTTGATTAATATGTGTCTTGGCGTGTTTCTCCTTGGATTTATCCTGTATGGGACTCTCTGTGCTTCCTGGACTTGATTAACTATTTCCTTTCCCATGTTAGGGAAGTTTTCAACTATAATCTCTTCAAGTATTTATTCAGTCCCTTTCTTTTTCTCTTCTTCTTCTGGGACCCCTATAATTTGAATGCTGGTGCGTTTAATGTTGTCCCAGAGGTCTCTGAGACTGTCCTCAATTCTTTTCATTGTTTTTCCTTTATTCTGCTCTGCAGTAGTTATTTCCACTATTTTATCTTCCAGGTCACTTATCCGTTCTTCTGCCTCAGTTATTCTGCTATTGATTCCTTCTAAAGAATTCTTAATTTCATTTATTGTGTTGTTCATCGTTGTTTGTTTGCTCTTTAGTTCTTCTAGGTCCTTGTTAAACATTTCTTGTATTTTCTCCATTCTATTTCCAAGATTTTGGGTCTTCTTTACTGTCATTATTCTGAATTCTTTTTCAGGTAGCCTGCCTATTTCCTCTTCATTTATTAGCTCTGGTGAGTTTTTGCCTTGCTCCTTCATCTGCTGTGTGTTTCTCTGTCTTCTCATTTTGCTTAACTTACTGTGTTTGGGGTCTCCTTTTCACAGGCTGCAGGTTTGTAGTTCCCGTTGTTTTTGGTGTCTGTCCCCAGTGGCTAAGGTTGGTTCAGTGGGTTGTGTAGGCTTCCTGGTGGAGGGGAACAGTGCCTGTGTTCCGGTGGATGAGGCTGGATCTTGTCTTTCTGGTGGGCAGGTCCACGTCTGGTGGTGTGTTTTGGGGTGTCTGTGACCTTATTATGATTTTAGGCAGCCTCCCTGCTAATGGATGGGGTTGCGTTCCCGTCTGGCTAGTTGTTTGGCATAGGGCATCCAGCACTGTAACTTGCTGGTTGTTGAGTGGAGCTGGGTCTTGGTGTTGAGATGGAGATGTCTGGGAGATTTTCACCATTGGATATTTCATGGAGCTGGGAGGTCTCTTGTGGACCAGTGTCCTGAACCTGGCTCTCCCACCTCAGAGGCACAGCCCTGATGCCTGGCTGGAGCACCAAAAGCCTGTCATCCACATAGCTCAGAATAAAAGGGAGAAAAATAAAGAAACAAGGAAAGAAGAAGATAAAATAAAATAAAGTAAAATAAAATAAAATAGTTACTACAATAAAAAATAATTATTAAAAAAATTTAAGAGAGTAATAAAAAAAAAATGAAAGAAGCGAGCAACCAAACCAAAAAACAAATCTGCCAATGATAACAAGTGCTAAAAACTATACTAAAACAACAACAACAACAACAAAAACAAAAACAAAAAACGGGCAGACAGAACCCTAGGACAAGTGGTAAAAGCAAAGCTATACAGACAAAATCACACACAGATGCATACACATACACACTCACAAAAAGAGAAAAAGGGAAAAAAATATATATATTGTTGCTCCCAAAATCCACCTCCTCAATTTGGGATGATTCGTTGTCTATTCAGGTATTCCACAGATGCAGGGTACATCAAGTTGACTGTGGAGATTTAATCCGCTGCTCCTGAGGCTGCTGGGAGAGATTTCCCTTTCTCTTCTTTGTTGTCACAGCTCCTGGGGTTCAGCTTTGGATTTGGTCCCGCCTCTGTGTGTAGTTCGCCTGAGGGCATCTGTTCTTCTCTCAGACAGGACGGGGTTAAAGGAGCAGTTGTTTCAGTGGCTCTGGCTCACTCAGGCCGCGGGTAGGGAGGGGTATGGATGCGGGGCAAGCCTGCGACAGCAGAGGCCAGCGTGACGTTGCAACAGCCTCAGGCACGCCGTGCGTTTTCCCGGGGAAGTTGTCCCTGGATCACGGGACCCTGGCAGTGGTGGGCTGCATAGGCTCCCGGGAGGGGCAGTGTGGATAGTGAGCTGTGCTTGCACACAGGCTTCTTTGTGGCGGCACCAGCGGCCTTAGCATCTCATGCCCGTCTCTGGGGTCTGCACTGATAGCTGCGACTCACACCCATCTCTGGAGCTCCTTTAAGCGGAGCTCTGAACCCCCTCTCCTTGCGCACCCCGAAACAATGGTCTCTTGCCTCTCTGGCAGGTCCAGACTTTTTCCCGGACTCCCTCCCGGCTAGCTGTGGCGCACTAGCCACCTTCAGGCTGTGTTCATGCAGCCAACCCCAGTCCTCTCCCTGGGATCCAACCGAAGCCCGAGACTCAGCTCCCAGCCCCCGCCCGCCCCGGCGGGTGAGCAGACAAGCCTCTCGGGCTGGTGAGTGCTGGTTGGCACCAATCCTCTGTGCGGGAGTCTCTCCACTTTGCCCTCCGCACCCCTGTGGCTGTGCTCTCCTTCGTGGCTCCGAAGCTCCCCGCCTCCGCCACCCGCAGTCTCCGCCCGCGAAGGGGCTTCCTAGTGTGTGGAAACCTTTCCTCCTTCACTGCTCCCTCCCACTGGTGCAGGTCCCATCCCTATTCTTTTGTCTCTGTTTTTTTTTCTTTTGCCCTACCCAGGTATGTGGGGAGTTTCTTGCCTTTTGGGAGGTCTGAGGTCTTCTGCCAGCGTTCAGTAGGTGTTCTGTAGGAGCTGTTCCACATGTAGATGTATTTCTGCTGTATTTGTGGAGAGGAAGGTGATCTCCATGTCTTACTCTTCTGCCATCTTGAAGCTCCTCACATGTATCTTTTGAATTAGTGTTTTTTACCATATGCCAGTACTGTTCAAGGTGCTAACATTTTGTGATGAGCAAAAGAGACTTTATTTTTTTACCTACATTGGGTTTGTAGTGTCATTGATGTGGAAACCCATTCATTAAATCCCCCATGAATATATAATTACCAATCAGTGCTAAATGGGTAAAGACCAAGATTCCATGTCATTGTGTAACTAAGCAGACCTAACCTGTCCACTCTGGAGGCTCAGGAATGGCTTCTCTATGGAAGTGCTCTCTGAAGGGAGATTAGAAAGTTTCAGAGGAATTAATGGGAATTTGTGAGAGTGGACATTCCAGGTGGAGGACAGAGTCTGTGTGAAGGTCCTGAGGTAGGAGGAGTGATCAACGGAAAAAAAAAGAGACCAGAGAGGTTGAGAAATAGCCAGCCACAGGCAGAGTCATCGGAGATGGGGGAAAAGAGAGCAGAGATCAGAACCTTCATAGGTCTTTTTTTCTTGTGCTTCTGAGACTGTGTAATGTGGCAACTTGGATGCAACCAAATGCAATCTCCAGCAGCATGTTTTATTTATAAAATATTCTACCAAAACATCTGCTTTGAACTCCTCAAATATTCACATTCATGTTGTTGATATTTGGAGCTCCTCCATTTTCTTGTGCATTTCCCACAATTTAAACTCATGAGATAAATAAATGTCTAGTAAATGTTCCTATTATTTACAGGCAGTAATGTTCTAATGTCCAGGCAAGGAAGGCTCTGCCCTGGTCTTCTGCTCTGGCCTTCTTCCAGCCATTCCTCCCCTAAGAGGAAAAAGACTGTGAGGCCAGGAGTTGGTGCCAACTCAGAGCCTCACCTCTACTCCCTTCTGGATTATTTTTTGTGTACATGTGAGCCTGAATTCCCTGCCCAAACAACACCAGTTAACTTTGGGTTAAGTTTTATTCCAAAATAATACATGCTTATTGAAAATATAAAACATTTTTAAAAGTAAACATAAAATATCTTTATAGTCCCACCAACCAAAGACAGACACTGTCAACATTTTAGGATAGTTTTACCTAGGATTACCTTATGCTTTATAAAACAATACTGTATAGTTGAGTTTATATCCTGTACAATCCCTATTTTAGTCTCCAGTTAATATTATAACATGAAGTTTTCCTAAACTATTCAAAACAATGATCACAAAGTAAACCATAATTTATTTAATCATTTATTATTTGGTTTTCAAGGTGTTTCCTTGCTTAACTCATTAATTATTTGCCATTATAATTGTCACAACATTAAGCATCTATCTGTGTGCTTAAACGTTGTACACATGTCAGTTTGTTTCCTTAGGCTAAATTTCTGGAAGTCAAATTGTATGAGCCTTTTTAAGGCCTTGGGAATATATTGCCTACTTACTTTTAGAAATTTTATGTTCTAAACAACAGATTATGAGTATGCTGTGTGCTGATTTCCTCACATTTTCCCTAAAGTTGAGTGGTATCACTGGAAAGAGTTCTGCTAATCTGACAGTTATAGAGGTATTGTTTGTGTGTGTGTGTGTGCATTATCAGTTCATAGTTCTTTCTCTATTTATGGAGATGTTGCTGTTTGTTGTGACAATATCTGTGGGCACTTTATATGGGAATGATATTTTAACTCTGATATTTTCTGTGACTATTATCTCCTAGTTTGTTTTTTGCTTTCTTATTTTGGTCAGTTTAATTGACACACAAAATTTAAAATGTTTATGGAATTAAATATATTTATCTTTTATACTGTAATTTTCCCATTGCTTTTAAGCTTAATGATCCTTCCCTGTGCAGAAATCAAATTACATTCAGCAATACTTATTTTCGTTGCATACAACTTTTGCAGTTAAATGTTTAGTCCACATGGGGTGTACTATGTGTACATACTCTGTGTACACACATAGAGTGTGTACTTAGAGTGTACACACTGTGTACATTTCAGTGTATGATAAAAACCTAAATTGATCACACATTGATTTCCTCCCAGTAGCTCTCCAGTTGTCTATTGGTCAAGCAAGTTATCTTTGCCCCCTTGGTTTGTGATGTCTCTCTTTTATCAGTTATAAAACACTGAATCAGGCTATCTATTTTGTTTCATTAACCTATTTATTTTTGGACCAGTGTAAGAGTTTAAATTGTAGTAGTGTAAAAATATGTCTATATTGCCCAATTACACTATTAGTTGGCAGAACTATGTGAATGGTTGTGTATCTGAGAGAGCACTAGGAATGGAAAAAAAGCTACTCCTCACGTCCCAGTTGCTCTAAATGCACAATAAGCTCCTTGAAGGAAGCCACTAGATTTTATATGTGTTTGGACACTGTCCGTAGGGTCAAGCAAAATGCTGTCTATACTGTGCAAGCTCAAATGATATTGTCTATTGTCTGCCTGGTCATAGACCAGCAGGAGAATTAATTTCAGCAGCCATTTCCAGACAGTGTATCAAAGTTCTGCTTTCAAAGCTTGCGAAGGCAATGAAGAGTGGACACATGGAACCAAAGTCTTCTGGCTTTTTGTCTGTCTAGTCATACTTTCTTCTCTGGGAGAGGCAACTACTGTTCTTCTCTGCTAAGCTATTAAGTAAAGAAACATGAGATTTTCCTTTTACTTTGTTTGAATGTAGGATGGGTTATAAATATGTCCGCATGAGCTATGGATAAAGTATGGCAGGAGACGTTAGAATGAAGCATAATTGGATTGATGGGAGCTTTGTGATGCATTTTAAAGGTTTACCTGTGAAATCACAAGTAGAGCCCTCTTTAAACTTCTCGTACATTAGAAACCGTGATAACTATCAAACAAGTATTAATTAGAAAAGATCCTGAGAAATCATCTAGTTCAACTCCTTTACTTTATAGAGTAAGGAGAAAGAGAGAGATCCAAAGAAGCTAAGATCTGTTTTCATGGTCACACAGTTAATTAATTAGTACAGATATCTTGTAACTCCTCTTTCAGTCCTCTTCTTATAGTACCCTGACTTCATTAGTTAAAATGACAGTGACAATTTGAGCAATCCCAGAACCTCTAAAACTTATCTTTCTATATAACACATAGGTGGAGAACTTGTGTTTGGAAAATTCCTGGTGAATTGCAATGGGCCTCTTAAGAATTTTCCCATTTTTAATCTCTCTCCCCAATCCCAAGAAACTAGGCCATAGAATCATCAATTCACTGGAATTTAATAGTTTTTCTTTTTTCTTGTGCTTTTAGAGCAGAATCTCTTAAAATCCAACTCTAAACTCAGGCATGTGATGTGCTTTCTGATGTCACTTTTAACACAAAAGCCAAAAGTTACCAAACCATCTCAGAATTACTGCCTTTGATACAGTGTTATAATACAGTGTTTTCACTCCCAACACTGTGAATCATATGTGCTTTCATCCATTACCTGAAACTTTATTAATTTTTAACATTTCCATCCTTCATGATAAGAAGAAACAGTTGTTTAAGTTGAAAAGTAAAATGCAAATATGAGTCAAGAAAAATCTATGTGATTTTGAAGTGGGGAGGGGAGTATTGGAATCCATTTTTTTTCTTGTTTATTCTCAAGAGTGATCACTTTTTCAGGATACTGAAAAACCCCCTCAGAAAGCAAATAGCAAAAGCATGTCTAATTCATGGACCATAACCGTCATATCATTTAAATTAACAGCACCATTACTGAGTAAAGAAACAGGCTCTGCATTATCTAGCTGTGTATGTCCAACCTTCTGTTATCACGAAATCAGATATTAGATTTTCTTTTTGAGAAGATTTTTTGTGCTAAATTGCTTGGTAAAGATTTGTTTTTGTGTTTGTCATAAAGAAATTCAGCGAGTTAGAATGTTCCATGGATAAATGGGGAGCTTAGGTCTCCAAAGGTCTCTTCTTTACTTCTTTAGTATTAATGAAAGAAATCAAAGGAGGTCATAAAGACAACTCTTATTATCAGAATGTTCTTCGTGATTTTGAACATACTAGAGAAAGAATTCTTGATGTGGCAACATCAAAGCTTAAACTAGTAGGACTTACTGTATTGGCTAGAAGATGATACAATTCCTTTTTCTTTTTGCAAAAGGAAAGCTTTGACTATTGCCTAATGGGTTGTATAAATACTGTCTTTTGTGCTTTGAGTCTGTTATTGCATCTGCATTTTATGAAAAACTCATATTTTGGGTTTCACAGATGGACTCATTTGAATTAGGTATGCTGAAAAGAGTTTTTCCAAATTGTATTATGTAAAAGGCTAATACAACAGACTTGACTCAAAATTTTCTAGAACAATGATTAGGCCCAAAGACTCTTAGGATGAAGAAATAGTTGTGGTGAAGAACACCCAGAGCTCCCTCAGGTGGGAGGGGCAGAGTCCTTCTAGGAAAGGCATGGTTCTTACCTCAAAACAGGTCCATGAAAAAAGCCCATTGTCTTTCTCACTGACTGACCCAAATTTCTCCGTGCAAAGCAAATAGCTTATGAAATTTGCTTTTAATTTTCAAATGAAATGCATTTGAGTCAGCATCCCAACATACCGAAAAATAGAAAGGAGTTTCATGACACTGAGTACACTTAGTGCACATTTGCTGCAAAAATTTCATGGAATGGTGTCAATTGCTTCAGAAGAGAAACAGCTTTAAAGAAGAAAAAAGACCCTCAAATATTTTTAGGCCTTTAAAAAGTATGTGGAAAAGTGGACAAAGTGACCCTAGGATCCTGGTGAAAATTTGTCTTTAAAAGTAGGTGTCAAAACTTCTTAGCTTCCTTCTGTTTTTTACTTGGAAGAATATAATTCTTGTTGTAGTACACAATTCCTGTGAACATATATTTGAAAGAAACAAAATCTTTGAGGGAGCAGTGTACTCAGAAAGGAAAAAGTATGGGGGGGTATTGGGTGGATGGGATGAGGGAGGAAAGAAAAGCTGAATGGGGTAAAAAGAATAGTTTCTAATACACCTCAAGATCCAACTTAAAAAGCAGTTTAGGAAAAAAATAATTAAGAATTGGTCATTTTTTTAGACTATTTTTTTCTATTCTGGGCAAGAGAAGTAATGGGAACATGGGATATTATGATTATTTCTTTCTACCTCTCTCTTCCTCTCTCCAACCTGGCCCCCATCTGCCCGCCCTTCCTTCCTTCCTTCCTTCCTTCCTTCCTTCCTTCCTTTCTTTCTTCCTTCCTTCCCTACTTCCCTCCTTTCCTCCTTCCCTCTTTTCCCTTTTTCTACCATAACAAACTGAGGAAAGGACATCATCAAGGAAGGGCATATAAGTGGACTTATGAAAAGCAAATTGAATTACAGTTGCTCTTTGGTATTAAGAAAGAGGTGCTTAGCCTGAAGACCCCTCAGCAATCTAAGGATGAAGTTTGGTGGTTTATGAATTCCCAAAATTGTCAACATGTGCCTATTTTCAATTTTTAAGGGATAGAGTGAGCTCTCATCTTTCATCAGATTCTCCAGAGGTTCCGTGGCCTAGAAAAGTGTAAGAACCACTGATATACAGCATTTGAAGCAAAAGCAATAGTTAGACACTATTATAATTTTTAAATGTTATTTTGGTATACTATGGTTTTCTTTCTTTCTTTTTTTTTTTTTCTTTTTACAAGTGGATCAGAGTTTATTAAGTAGGGAGTGGAGAAGGTGCAGCACAACTAGAAGTATACAACACTCAAACTGAACCGGACCTGAGATTCCTGAAAAAAATCTGTCAGTTACACAATTGGCTACTTCTGACACCACTGATACAGGGGCTTGTCAGGGGAGATGAGGGAATAATGCCAGTGGCAGGACTGGTGGTTGCTCCTGGAACTGGGAACGATCTCCGCGGAGCTTTCAAGGGCAGGCCACCGACTCCGGGTCGAGATTTCAGAGTGGATGCAGCCAGACCCGCCAAGATGGCTATGACCATGAAGCCCTGGGGGCAGTTCGGGTGGGCATCATGAGCTGGGAGCGCTGGCTCTGACCCTGGTGGAAGCAGTAGAGGCCGTAGGTAGGGGCGGCCGCTGTGCCCAGGCAGCCTATGGGTACCACTGGGTTCTCGCGGGTCTTGGGAAGAAACTTTTCCTTGAAGCTTTCCGAAGTGCTGTGTACACTGGGGCTAAAGCCCTCAATGACTGGGGGCTGCAGTGGTTCAAAGGGTGCCTCCGGAGTGACAGGGCCAGGAGTCGCCATGTTTCAGGCTACAGCTGTAGGAGAAAATCAGGACGCTAATATGGTTTTCTTAATACACATTTCTTTCAGTAAATTTTAGATTGTGATTTTTTTTCCAGTTTGTTGTTTGTCCTTTATTTTTAGTTGTGATTTTTTCATGTATACTAGTAAAAGAGGATTTGTTTTCTACTTGAAATTTTGCATCTCAATAAAATTAATGCACAAAATTTGTGGGAGACACAGAACTTGCATAGACTAAATGATGTCCTCCAAAGTATTTTTTACCTCCAAAGGGAAAGATAGTAACTTCAAGGTGGAGAAACCCAGCAGACACCACTTACCCAGTTGATCAAGATTAACATCACCAGTAATGAAACATTATTACACTGTTAATCCTTTGATAAGATTCCTTGAGAAGGCAATAACATAGTTTCTGTGATATTCTTGCCAAAAATACAGAACCTTATTCCAATCAAGAGAAAAAAATCAGAGGAACCCAAACTGAGAGACATTCTACCAAATAACTGGCCAATAATCTTCAAAAATGTCAACATCATGAGAGACATGGAAAACTGAGGAGCTATTATGCATCAGAGGAGACTGGGGAGGTATAACAACTAAATGCAAGGTGGAATCCTGGTAGGATACTGGAACAGGAAAAAATGTTAGTGAAAAAAACTGGTGAAATTTTAATAAGGTCTATAATTTAGTCAACAAACCTGTACCAAGGTTGATTTATTAGCTTTGGTAATTGTACTATGGTTATGTAAGATGTTAACAAAAGGGCAACTGAGTAAGGAAAGGGTATACAGGAACTCTCTGTAAGCCTGAATTACTAAGTCTTCTATAAGTCTAAATTGAGTTCAAAAGTAAAAAGAAAAAGAGAGAGAGACAATGGATCCTCAATGACATCCTCTTAACATTTGGGTCCAGCTCTGCCCGAAGTCTGAGAATTTTCTCCTAACATTGTAGTTAGGTGGGATAATACACACCCCTTTATCTTAAAAAGATTTAAGCAAAATAAAATTCTCTATCTTAACTTTGTTACTCTGGACAACTTGAGCCCAAGAATATATAATGTCCTGAAAAAATGTTGTTGCTTTAATCTTTCCTCGTTTTTTTGATTTTGTTGGGTTTTGATACCGGCTTCCTGACTCTGGAGTGCTTTATTCTTGACCTTGAGCACAGATCATATCTTTGTGTGACTTCTAGACGTGGGTCACTGACATAAAGTGCCTGGCTATTTCTTTTCATAACTTCCATAATTATTAGAATATCAATTATGACTCTTTGGCATTAAATATGAATACATTGCCTTTTTTCTTTCTCATAAGTTTTGTAGACCTCTTCTTAGTGGTAATACTATATTATTTACTACCAGATATCTAATAACTATCTGTGCAGGAGAATGTATAGCTATCTTACACTGTGTTCCTCTATCTTTCATTGATTTAAATACTTGAGTGACTACTATGTGTCATAAAGTATTTTTCAGCAGAGAATAATACAGGTAGATTCTCACCATCCTATCTGTATTCCTGACCACAGGAAGGAGGAAAGAGGGAATGCAGGATAAGTGGCTTTGCCTTTTAGGAATCACTTGGAGGTTGTATCCACATCAGTTCTGTTGACTTCTGTTAGCCCAGACATCATCACACGGACTCACCTCCTTTGTGCCAAAAGGAAGCAGAGAGATGAATTCTCCTGCTGAGCAACCTTGTACTCCCTAAAACTTGTGATGGTGGGGACTATTATTTTAAAGAAGATGGAGAGAATGGGAAGATCTCTGCCATAGTGGATTTTAAATGCAGGAGTCATATATTCAGATCTATGTCTTTAAAAGTTAACTTTAATAGCTTTGTGAACAACAGAGCTTAGTGGAGGCAAAAGTGGAATTGAGGAGACCAGTTAGGAGGCTACTTGCAGTTCAGATGGCAGGTGACGGTGGCTACTCGGTGTTGGCAGGGTAAGTGTTCAGTTTTTAACCACTAACTCTGTGAATTTTCACTTGGATAATGAAATCATTGTAAAACTTAGAGCATTTATTATAATTATGATCATCTTCACATAATTATTGTTTTCTCCACCTGGAGGTTGATCACATTATTATTATATACAATGATTTTACAAGTAAATGTAATAACTTTTACTTTGGCTTTATTTTGGCCACCAAGCTAATGGTTCTTATTTACTCTACAACATGACATTAGCTGGGAGATGAGTTAGGAATTTTTTGTGGTAGTGCAAGTCAGAGATAATAGTGGCTTAGACTAGGGTTGAAGCCAGGCAGATGGAGAAAAGAGGAAAATTTCAACAGAACTGGCAAGTAGAATGTGAGAGAAGGGAGAGAAAGAGAAATTAAGAACAGCTCATAGGTGTTCTGCCTTGATCGAATTGGTGAACATTGCTGCCATTTACTGAGCTGGAGAAGTTTGTAAAGAAATGAGTTGCCAGGGGCCAATGAGAGTCAAGATTTCTTTTTCATTTATGTTAGGTTTGAGATCCAAATGGAAAACAAAATGGATGTCTAATAGGTGATTAAGTATAGATGCCTGGGGCTTAGGTGTCAGGTCAAGGGAAAGATAATCTATAAACTGACTGGGAGTTTCTGCTACAAAGATGCTCCTGGGAGGTTCGAAGGATGAGATGAGGCAGATAAACCTAGGAGAAAAGTGGGAAGTTGCAGGGGGTCTGTTCTGCATAGATAAGAATGATGAAGAGTCTGAGAATGAGTGGGCTTAGTTGTCTGCTTAACTAAAGACCCTAGTCTTAGTAGCATTCACAGTGGAGAGGTGTTTATTCTCCACAAAATACTTAGGTTTTTATCACGACTTTACATAGTTGAGTGGATATTGGTAAGAGTAGATAGGGATGCACTTGACTTCCTTCTTTTCAGAAAGGGCTTCAAAGAATGCACAGTTCAGAAGCCTCCAATTTCTGCCTTTTGTGTAGTTTCTTTTGGCCAGTGGTGTCTTTCTTCTGAATTTCCCAGACATGCTTACTGAGACCTAGTATACATGCAAAGTCAGCTGATAATTTACATCAGGATAGCTTTAGTAGAACCTGGTAAACATAATATCATAATGGTTGGAGGCTTCACTTGTGCATCCTTGAACTTGAGACTAAGTCCAAAGACTTTAAAGGAATAGTCTGAGCTCTTCAAAGCTGACCTCTCAGGTAATGACCACACTCCAGTTAGTCAATGCCCAGGAGGAATTCGGGAATGATGAAGTGTTACTTTGCAATGCTTTCCACTTGGAACGTTTTATTTGGTGTCCTGTAGTCTATTCTTCTGTCTCTTTCCCTTCTCACCTCCTTTTCTATCCACTTGTATCACGTTTTAACAGTTCATCACAAAGGGAAAGTAAGAATTGGATGGTCTCCCTCTTGTTTTTTAACACCTTTGACTAAAAGTAGATTTGCGACTGTAATCACTTCCAGAAAGGACTTGCATTGGGTGCCAGTAAATTGACTCTTGCTTCCAAGTATGCAAGTGTGTAAGGGCATGGGGGTGGGAGAATGAAGTGGGGTTTTGTTTTGTTTTGTTTTTTCCTGCTGCCAAGACTGTGCTAATTGCCTGTGCTCCTGGTCTTTATTTGGGGGCACCAAATCTATCTGATTAAACATTTTAATAATGCCCAAAGCTTTTTATCACAGGCTCTCTCTCTCACTTGCTTCTAAAGTTCCATGTCATTTACTTAGAAATCCATCATCCATCTATTCAGTTTTTGTTCAGTCATTCATCATTTAGTCATTGGGTACATATGTCTGCTCTGTACTGTACTGAGAATTGTAAGAACTTTAAGAGATGGTTTTATAGTCATTGCTTCTGTAATGTTTATGGTTTTTAGGGTGATATAACTTCCATGTATTAACCATCTAAAATATAATTCTAAGGCAGTATTTGATTAGGTTAGTGGTGGGCTGGGTGTCTCAAGTTATGAATTCAGAATAACGTTGTTCAAATTCAGAATAATGGAAAGCCTGTGGTGGGAGTGGGGTTAGTCACCAGTAGCTTTTCAGAAGAGAAAGTCTTGTTGTGGCCTTGAAGGAAGCTTAGGGTTTGGGTATGTTATTCAGTGTGTATGTCACAAACCTTCACCAAACTCCAGTTCCTATTTACCGTGAGAGTGAGAAAAGTTCTGCAAGAGTTATAGGTGATAGCCTTTGTTCTGATCCTTATTATTATGTTAAAAGTTATTCATGAATTTCTGCAGTGTGTTTTGCTTATTATATTCAAGTCTTTTCTCCCCATACTAAACATCTTAATGGCAAGGTCTATTTCTATCTGATCTTAGTATCCCCTTGTCTAGCGGCACAATACTGTGCAGGTAGTAGACACTCATTAAGGTGTCTAGGAGGGAAATAGACCATAGTGTTGAAGGGCATAAACTTTGGAGCCAGGATACTTGGGTTCAAATCCAAGTGGTGCTCAACTTCTTCCTAGCAGTGCACATGGACAGATTACTTAAACCTTCTGTGTCTCAGTTTCTTCTTCTTAACCTGAGGATATAACACTACCTGCTTCATAGCATTGTTTGAAGGATTAAATAAGGTAATGTATATAAAATGCTTAGAAAATTGCCTGGATATTATTATAATCATCATTTATGACCATCATCAAATGTTTATGGGAATAAAATGGAAGCAAAGGAAAGAGGACATAGATGGGTAGTTTAGGTAAGGTAGGGATAACAGATGAAATATTTTAAGTGCTAGGCTGAGTAGTTTAGTAGATGAAGGAAATCAACATTCATTGGGTGAGGTGGCTTTAGCCTCAGGTCTAGAGGCCAAATCATTCAGAGTTAGAGACTCAGGGCCGCATCTTGGTCAGATGATGGTAGAGGAGGAGGCTCTAGTTAAATATGGCCAAGAGGGCAGATAGCCAGCCATGAAAAGCCTTTACATATTTGCTGTACTGAGGGCTTTTATATCAAAAGAAGTGTTTATGCCCCCATGTATTCAACCAATATTAATGGAGGTATTTTGCTAAGTAGGGTTATAAAATTAAATAGCTTAGTCATTTTATTTGACCTTATGGGGTTTATGGTTTTGCGGGCGGCCAGATTTTAAACAACTTCAATGAAGTGTGATGTATGTGAGGATGGGGAAGCATAGAGGACTGTGGGAAGCATCTGCCAATCTGTTTTCTCTTCCTGCCCACTCCGTGCTGCCAGCTGGTGCTCTTGGGAGCCTTCAGAATCTGGCTCACATCCTCTCTTCCACCGGAAGTCATTGTTGACAGTATCATTAATTTTATTTTCTCTTGTCCTTAATTCTATCATTCTACAAAAATGCACTGACATTCTAAGTTTTCATATTCTTCTGAGTTTGTACAGCTTTCACTCAAGAAGATATAGGAACAGAGTTCTGGAATGCTATGTTTACTTCTATTTCCCTGTGTCCTTTTCTGAAAATCCTTCTGGAATTAGGAATTGATTTCTTCAAAAACGTACTCATTTTTATCTTCTCCCAGAGATCTTTTGAAGTCTCAGCTGTCTCTCTGAGTTAGCATTCAGTCACCACTTTCCACCCCATTTTTAGTAGAGTCTTCCCTATATCCTTGCTCTTTTAATGCATTTTTTAAAACTTAAAAAATTTTTTTTTATTTATTTTATTTTTGGCTGCGTTGGGTCTTCGTTGCTGCCCGCAGGCTTCCTCTAGTTGCGGCGAGCGGAGGCTGCTCTTCGTCGCGTTGCTCAGGCTTTTCATTGCAGTGGCTCCTCTTGTTGTGGAGCACGGGCTCTAGGCATGTGGGCTTCAGTAGTTGTGGCACATGGGCTCAGTAGTTGTGGCTCGCGGGCTCTAGAGTTCTGGCTCAGTAGTTGTGGTGCACAGGCTTAGTTGCTCCACGGCATGTGGGATCTTCCCAGACCAGGGCTCGAACCTGTGTCCCCTGCATTGACAGGTGGATTCTTAACCACTGCACCACCAGGGAAGCCCTCTTTTAGTGCATTTTATCTTCCTTTTATCTGGGAGAGCCAAATCCATGATGAAAATTGGGAGGTCGGATATCCTGGCACTTTGAAGAAGTAACCAGTTCTGGGTCTCATTTGCAGTTCACTTTTTGGTGATGAGTGCATATCTTTTTTTCAAAGCAGGGCTAAGAAGGTAAAGATACATTTTTGCTGAACTACTGAAAGTCTCACTTATAATAGAAGCAAAAGAAATAAAAGTCCAGTTCTTACTACAAAAAGAATGAATAATCTTAGTAAACATTGTTAATAAAATTGAAGCCTTAAACAATAGTCTCTTTATCTCCTTAAACTTGATGTGGCATGAGATTAGAGTCATAGAGCAACATATCCAAATTAACAACTGTAAACCTTCGAGATGCATGCTCAAAGTGGTCAGCTGCAAGAGAACTGATTTTTACAACATGGTGAAACAGGCAATTATCTATTGTCTCTTATACTAAGACTAATCTTTGCACTGACTCATTTTAGACCCCCTGTCTTTCTGGAGAATATCTTCTGCACAAACTGTAAGGTCCAAGATAGTGATGATCTGCTAAACATATGCAGAACAAATGGTTGAAGAAACTCTCTGCCCATTTGATTGTTACATTACTCATTTCTGCCATTTTGCTGCCCATGCAAACACAAGGCTATATAAAGCCAGTCTGTGGGTCATTCCCTATGTTGATTCATGGAGGCCCCTTGGCATGGCTGCCTGTGGAGAAGTACGGGGACCAGCATCCTCAGACAATGTTGACTAAATCTCTGGCAGAGTGCTTTTAAGGAGTAAGAAAAAAGTACTATGATGTCATTCAGGTAATGTCCAAGTTACATTTTCAGTCTACCTAAGGTAGTTATTTGGGGCTCTTGGGAATAAACTGCAATCAAAGTTCTAGAAGATTCAGTCTACATTCTCTGCCAGCCTAGTGTTGGAAAGTCTTGTCCTGGACAGATATCTAGGAAACAAAGAGAAGCTGAGGAGTACAAAAAGTAAATACTAGAGATGAAGGAGACCTTGTTGACCTCAAATGTTGCTCCCTCTGTCATCTCATATTGTAACCAATGACCAAAATTTGCAGTTTGAATTGTTTTAATCCCTTAGTGAGGTAAATCACAAATGTTTGCATACAGATATTTCTTAATCCATCTCTTATGCCATAGATCCAGAAAAGAAAAATAAAACAAAAACCACAATACTATAGAAATTGAGTTTTCAGTCCTTCAGTTGACTGAGTTTTGGAATAAGTCATATTCAATTAGTGCATCCTTGCATTAAGTAGTTCTATTAATATCAGGATCAAAGCCAGGAGAGTTGAAAAGGTCACACTGAGAACCTGTGGTGTCTACCACAGCATTTTCCTGTTCACATTTAGTTGAATTTTAAGTGGGTTCATAATGAATGGGTAAAACCACTATACTGTTTCTGCCACTTGGTTTTAATTAGTGACTGGGAATAAAAAGGGTCCTGGTTTAATTTAGCAATGAAAGGGTTAGTTTGAAGCTTGAGAAGAAATGAAACAATATACCGTGTAAGGTTTTATTTTATTTTGGGCTACTTTTCTTTCATTTCTTCGAATTTTTATGCAGTAGTTTTGTGCCATGGACTGTGCTGGGGACATAACATCCCTGTCCTTGTGGACCTTACATTGTATGAGATCACTTTATGGTTCAGACTTAAATAAGAAATCTTTCAGAAAAGAAAACTCTCCAGGAAAAATCTTGATACTAATAGTAAAACAAATGAGAAAGCATATTAGATTTAACATGCTCTATTCACTATATCCATTTCTACAAATGACCATTTTTCCAGCCAAAATGGTTTTCCACTCTCATTGAAAATATTGGTTACTACAAGTATTCTGTTAAGATATTATTCAGTATAAAAAATACCAAACTCTTTGGTCATTAAAACAGATAATTTTTATATAATGTGTGCAAGAAAGAGCATATAGCAAAACAATACTTGTGACTTTTTAGTTAAGTGGCAAGAAGAGCCCGAAGATAGCAAGGATTCTGAGTGAGGCTTTGCAGGGAACTCAGGTATTTAAATAAAAAGAGCCTTTAAAAATTTTGGCCAAATGGCTCTACCATCCTTGTTTCTCCCTTTCCTCCTTCACTCTTTCCTTTTATCTGGAAGATGTTAGTACAGAATAAATACATTGGTGAAATGGCTTTGCTTTTTATGGTTTCCTAAGGCTATGACTATTTTACAGAGATTCGTTCCACTGGAAGTCCCAGGTTTCCTGTTTTTATTATCCACACTTCACACGGTGGTTTAGACCAAATTGGCCATTGCAGAGTTTGGAGAGCAGTCTGCTTAACACAGTAAATTGCACTGCTACTTCCCTACCCATCTCTCATGGCCCACGCTCTGGGGCTGATCAAATACACAGTCTCCAACACGGAAGAGCCCATCAGTGCCTCACTTTCTATCTATTTTTGAAGTTAGCTCCTCCTGAAATAGTTTTACTTCAGTCATGTTCATATGGCCTAGAGAGTGGATATCAGGAAACAGGTAATTTGGAAGGAGAGATGACTATCGGAATGTAATTTCCCTTTCAGCAAGAGGCACTCCTTCACACTTTGGACTGTCCAGCCCCCAACCACAGGTGCCGAAGGCTCAATAAGGAGTTCACATTGCCTAGTGAAACTGTGACAGGGGAAGCACACATCTCTTCATGCAACCAAATCATGATGTTAGCCAGATGAAGTCCCTGACGAGCTCTTGTAAATAGAATCTCCCTTCTAGAGTGTCAGCATACTCAGCAAATACTCTGCTCCACGTGCATGGTAATTTAGTTAGTGAACAGCAGGGGAAATGATAATACGTACACAGAGGTTCATAATAACCAGTAATGACTTAGACACAGCAGATAACCCCAGCGCAGAATAACCAGGCAGAGGAGGAGGGAAGGTGAGAAATGAAAATCCTTGCAATGAGACCATGGTGTAAGCTGGGAAGTGACTGGGGAGTGACGGTGTCCCTGTGTCCACCCTGGGCAGGGAAGCTGTGTGCTCCCTTGCCAAGGGTGCAGACTAGGTTAATTGGCCAGAGTTGCAGCTCGTGGCCACTCGTCTATCTTCCCAGCGGACAAGAAGTGTCCTGGCCTCAAAACTCCTTGAAACGATTAATGTTGCTTTTTTTCCTTCTGTTATTGTAACTTGACAATATGTCAGTAACTTGTTTAGTCCACAGATGGTGGAGAATTTGGAAAAACAAAGCTGAAAACAGTTCAGGCACTGTCAATGCAGATCTTCCAGTCTCCAGACATTTCTGGAACTCCAAGGGCAGTGTTTGCATGTTATATTGACTGCAAACTTAGACGGTCAGGTTATAATATGGGAGGCATTGTTGTCCTCATTTTATAAGCAACAGAGGAGAGATACTTCTGTAGTAGACAGGGTTCTCAAATCTAGGAGGATTTGTGTCCTAACCATGTTCCCTAGTATGATGGCTCCAAATATTTGTGATTCTACAAAGCCTTTTTACAGTTTCGTCACCTCCTTGTTTTCCCTGTTTCTTCCCTCTGGTATAATAACTGGGTCGTGATAAGGTACCAGAGAACCACACACAGGAATGAGTAAAGAAAATCCTAATTGTTTTAGTATTTTGGAGGAGGATGTGATCTATCTGAACACATTTTGTTTGGGTTGCCTTTCCCAGTCTTCTTTGACCTGTAGCCAAAAAAAATAAGTTCAGTTGAATTTACAATTGTGCCCCTCTGCACCTAAATGGTTTTACTGGCTTGTGTGTGTGTGTGTGCGCGTGCACACATGCCTGTGAGCATGGGTGAGGGTTTTGTTCTTGTGATTCATAATGGCTCTGTAGCGTGGTCATTTTATGGAAGTTCTGTGGAAATGCTAGTGTATGCCATCAATTGTGATAAACACAGCTGTTAATCATCAATGCTGCTGTATTGCTTTAAAAAGAAAACAAACTTGAGAACTGTCACTGATTCTAATGATTTACAACACCACGATTCATAGGCGTCTGAGACGACTGTTTGCAACACATTTGGATCGTCTCCATTTATTGTTTTGCTATATATCCATCATAGAACTAAAAAAAAATTAAATTTATCCACAGGTGTCTCTAATGGTAGGAAAACAATTCAAATCCCTATGAAATGAAGAAGTGAATGAGAGGGTAAGAAAGAAAATGTGCTATTTATGCCATCCCCTGAGTAATAAAAGAGTAAGCTGAAAAAGAAAGGGTCAGTGTTTTTTGTGAACATCATCTGGGTTATGAATATGTTCATGGTTGACATTGTTTCCAAGTGCATATTTGAGAAACTAAGCATCCTTTCCTCTTGTTAGGTCCCTCTGCACTTGGGAACATACATGGCCATGACTGGGGAGTGGAGGGTAAGAAGATAGCCCCTTGCATCCCTCACATATATTTCTTTTCTCCCAAGAGTACAGGACTGGGGGCAAACCCCAAGAAATTCCATGCTTTTGTGAGATATGACTGGTTAGCAGGTGAGGTAGAAGGAGAAGAAAATGGACTTAGTGTTCTTCTGAAGTGTAAAAGGACAGAGATGGGATGAACAGAATCCTGAAGAATCAGTAGAAATGTATAGGTAGAGGAAAATATATCCACACGTTTTTGCTCCTTAAGTCATAGGCCAGAAGACCGTGATTCTAAATTTCCATTCTTAGCTCTTGAATATCCTTAGTCCACTCTTTGAATGGCCTTGTTTGTACTCCATTTATTCAATATTGATTTATTGAGAAATCTGAGGGACCTGTTAGTTTGTTTCTTGCTTCCTGTTATGGAAATGGCACTTTCTGCTTTGGTAGGGTATTGGGACTGCAAACTGGTGGCAGGTAGAAAAATTGGCAAATATGGGCAAGTTAGAATTGTATCATTATAAATAATTTTTAAACTTTTGGTATCCACTGTATCAAATTCCCCAATATCAATTACGTCTATATTTGTCCATATATATTGTTTATTTTAAACAGCTTGGGCTGATAACATCTAGTTAGTATACACCAGTGTATAAATATTGGTAGTAAAAGTCTTTCAATAATTACAAATAGCCGCTGCTCCAACTGCCTGAGGAGCTCCCTGCTGCAGCTCACCCAGCTCATGCAGCCCCTCCACTGGGACCCCCAGCTCTGCTCGATTCGGCCATTGAATAACACCCAGCAGAGCAAGGCCCTCCAGAGACCCTGTTACTCTACAGGAGCCTTATTTTGCCTGGTTGGTGTCGGTGCCATGTAAGTTGTTAAGTATTTTGAACATCACACTTGCACGAAGGAAGAAAGCGACACACACACACTTGCCTCAATTAGACAAGCGTAAGCGTTAAAGATCAGGTTCCTGTGCTTCAAGAGCTTTACTTTGAAGGAACTTACTATATGTATGTGTTTTGTAATCAATAACTCTTACCCAAATTTAAGTGCCCTTTTGATAGTAATGTTCTACCTTAAGTTAGACATTTCTCCATAAAGCAACTCAACGTGTTGGAGTAGCAGGTATTTATACATTGTCCATTCAAGGTAGTAACAGCAAGATGTTATTATCCACATTTTGGCAAACTTTTAGGCTTATATTGGTGAAGTGCGTGCAGGTTTAGAAATTAATCACAGGAGAAGAATGCTAAAATAAGTATTCCTCTGGGCATGTAGTACTGATAACAAAACAGAAAATTTTGTTCAATCCGTGCACCTCACCCCAATCCATTGGGCAGTCTGTGCCTCATTAGCCTTAAAACACATTGGACTCAGATATGTGCTTTCTATGACTTATGTTAAGGAAGACGAGAGTATTTGCAAGTCAGTGTGGATCGTGAACCTGAAATGAATTGGACCTATCTCAAGTCTGTTCTTCAGGCCTTAACATATCATAAAAGCCTAGAGGCAGAAAGAGATGAAGCTATGGGGGCAAATGGAAAGTCAAATGTACAAAGCCAAACAGTTCTAGGGTTCAAGCAGTCTTCCAGAGAACAAACCAAATTTAGCAATTTAGCAATTCACAACTGCAGAGAATTCTGAATGTAGTTGCAAGTTTTCCAAGGCTCTCTACTTTTCTTTTTTTTTTTTTTGATTTATCATTTTTTCCACCATAGGATTAGTTTCTCAAGCCACATAGCAAACAAAGCCACATAACAAAGTTTTATATTTGAACCCTTATACTATCTATTTATAATGTTTCAGTGATAAAACATGTTTTACATGAAGTCCTTTTGCTTTTACTAGGGTGTAAATTGCTTGAGGACAAGTGTTATTTCTGATCCATTTTTGTATCTATTATAGACTAGCATTATGCCTTCCAATATTGAAGCTGTTGATAAATGTGTTACACTGATATGAGTTTGAGATAATATCAATGAGTTCTTTGAATTCAGCAAATGTCTGGAGCTCATGGTACAATGTCTGATATAGAGTTAACATTTGCTTTCATTGTAGCCTCCGTGATGGGCTTTGCTATATGCATGTAGAGATGAATCTGGATATTCTGGTATAAGTTTATATATGGGAATGAGAGTTTGTATCATAAATACATATTTAATTAGAATACAAGAATCTTCTATAACCCTAAGGTGATTTGTGTTATTGAAGAAGGATTCTATAAACCTTATTCCTCTAAAATATTTGAGTCATCAGAGTACTACTAATAAAAATTCATGACCACTTAATGAAACCAAAATTATTATTTCAATCTATAATAATTTGAAAATATAAGACATTTCCAAGAAATATTTTTAAATTGTGCATATAATTCCAAAATCCTGAAAAAGAAGATGTAAAACTGTAGTGAGAGAAGAACAAAAAAATGCGTGTGTGCTTATATTTCAGGGCATCAGCACAATCATGGTAAAAGAATCAGGATTTTAGGTAAAGGGAGAAAGGGAAGTGATGGCTGTCTGAGTCATGCTCATTATTAGGGTCCTTCTCATCTAATCACCCTGCATTTCACTTTACTTTATCATCCCTAATAACTGTGGTTTCCTGGACGGTTCTTTATTACAGTCTTTGGTGAGACTCATGGGCTAAACTCGTGCACAGCTCACACTGGAGCTTTTCAGCTCTGTTTACCCCGGAGGAATCTCTCAGGACTCCTTTCCCTTGGCTCTGTCACAGAACAATATTCCACTGGAAGAAAAGTGCTGGCTGGATCCCTGTTATCACCTAATTGTCTTTCATTTGATGAAATCCTGGATCCCTCTTTCAAAGAAGCAGTCAACAGACTGAAGTTGAAACAGAGAAAAGTTTATGTGAAACTAAAGTGTGTGTGAAGTTACGCTTATTCTGTGGCATCCTGGAAAGTGCCAGTAGCTTTTGGTCACTGCGTGTCTGAAACTTGTTCATCAGAAAGGGAGTGCTTGATGAAGAGAATAAGAACGCTTTGCAGTTTACACAAATTTCTTTCATGTTACATTAGTGAGGCAAGGCTTTGGAAATGAGAAGACATGGGTTCAAGTCAGCAGTAGATGCTCTTGGTGCTGTGTGCCGTATCCCCTAGACCCACCTGAGTTCACCTGCAGCTGTGATGGACAGTTTCCAGTACGCTAACTGCTTCTCACCTCCTGTTCTCCACGTCTCACCTGAGGATTTTCACTGGAGCCCTGGGAGCTTTCTCTGCTGCCCGGAAGTGCAGGGGAATTAAGGCCCCCATGAACAACCCTCAACCTGTGGAGATGGGGGATGGTGGATAGATGCCCAGTCTTCCAATTCTATGGTGGGAGTATTCGGAGGCATGTTCTATATGGTTTCTAAGAGGGTACCCAGCAAGACTGAGCCCCAGATGTCTGCAGAAGTAACCCACTTACTCACACAATCTATATTGGACTTTTTCCTTCCTTGTCTCACTTTCCCAATTCTGTCACTTTTGTGTCTGAGGATCAATTCCCAAAGAAGTTACCTGCACCAAGTCTTGTCTTGGTATCTGATTTGAGAATCAAAAGTAAGATATGGTCCTAACTATGCAATTACCAGGTACTGAGACTCTGAGGAGGTTATTTTATTTTTCTGGGTCTAAGTTTTTTGACCTATCAAATGAGAGTTGGGCTAAATTGAGAATTTCCTTATTTACTTAGCTGCAGAACTTTTTTATTTTTTTTAATTAAATTCAATCTTACACAAAATCTTATAAAAATAAAAGTGATGAACATGTTTCTTAGGTAATTTAAAGCTTTTTTTGTCTGTTTGGCAGACATTTCCTTGTTTATAGATCACTGAGGTATATTCTTGGGTTCTTGCAAATCCTCATAGCACAATTTTGAAATAATTGGATTGGAAGATCTTTAAGGCTCATGTAGAGTTTGAAATTCTGGGATTCTAACAGTGGATAAAGGTCTGTAAGGAGCACTCTACTTCAGTCCTGATCTCTGAGTTATTTTCCAAAGTCTACACCCACTCATAACCAGTTTAGACTCTTTCTTCCCCATACCATTTATCTTCCCATCACCAAATGGTTATATGTGTACTTGTACATGTGCACATGTATTTATACATTCTAAAGAATGAGTCAGAAATATAATTTCCTAGCTTGTGGCATGCCATAGTTTTCCAGGAATTTTAGTACAAGGACTGTAAATTCTGATGATATGCTGGATGAATATAAGAGCAAAGAAGTAATCCTCATTAATTTTTTTTTACTTCATCATAAGGACTTTCAGACTTTTTAACCTGTTATTTCATTAAAAGAATATATTCAGTAATACTTTTCAGCTTTAACGCAAATGAAAAATATATATTTCAGGGAGCCTGTGTGCTGTAATTTCTTTTTTTTTTTTTTTTGGCTCTCAAATCTTAATTCTTGGCCATTTATATAATTCCCAAAAGTCGTTTTCCTTTCTGCAGCAAGGTATTTTGCCTAGAGTTTCAAAATAAGATTTTTTTCCCTAGAAGTGTCCACATGCCTCTTTGTTTCCTCCTTTCCCACACTTTCTGCCTGAGCTGGGGTCTGGGTTTTCATCAGCCTGTCTTCCCCTATTATTTTCCTTAGAATATTTCAGTACGTTCCTTTGTCCTTCCAGGTAAACCACTAAACCTGCAACCACTTGTTTCCTGGGACTAGTTCCAGCACATCTTTCACCTCGCCAGTCTTTCTAGGGACATTTTCTCCTCATCTCTTAAATCCTGCACTTCTGCTTGACTTGTAGAAATACACAGAAAAAAAATCATTTTTGGCATTGTCTTCTAGAGGAATATCTGTTATCTGATTTCCATTGTTCATCAAATCTTTGCCGTTGTGATCTCATTTTTTTTTTTTGAAGATTAATTGAAAAGAGATCCAATTTACTAAATTTGGAGAAGAGAGAGAGTAACTTCCACCCAAATTTCTGGCAAATATTCGTATCCAGATAACATGTATGCAGGTTCCTTTAGGAAGAATTATTTCTCCCAACTATGATTCTTAGTGATGTTAGTAAGACATTTCTTATTGAAGCTGAAAGTCAGTAAGAAAGAGAATAATTTATATAGCCATCTTAACCCAGCCATGGTGTCCCACATTTCCAGAGGAGGTGAGGATTGTGATTTCCTTTTATAAGTTCTTCATTTACTCAACAGTTTTCTATAATATTTCAAAGCTTTGAAATACAGGACAGTATTGGGTCAACACAACATTTTAAAGATTATAGTTGTTTCTCGGTACCCACGGGGGTTTAGCTACAGGACTGCTTCAGATACCAAAATCCACTATACTCAAGTTCCTTATATAAAATAGTGTAGTATTTGCACCTAACCTATGCACATCCTCCCATATACTTTAAATCATCTCTAGATTACTTATAATACCTAATGCAATGTAAATAGTTGCCAGGTGCAAGGCAAATCCATGTTTTGCTTTTTGGAACTTTCTGGAATTTTTTCCCAAATATTGTTGGTTTGTGAATCTGTGGATGTGAAACCCACAGATGTGGAACCCAGGGATAGGAGAGCCGACTATATGTCCTTTCCTCTCCTCGGCAGAGTTTTCCTAGAGCCCTTCAGTTTGCATGTGTTGCCTTTAATTTTTGTTTCTGAGCTCCGTCATTTCTTTCATAAGAGGTGTACCCTACCGTATGACTTCATATAAATGCATGCCTTACCCAAACCACCCAGGCTGTGGAAAGTGGGTCTCTTGTCTCCCACATCTGACTGTAAGTTCCTTCAAGGCAGAAGCTCATCTCCGAGAGTTAAGCAACTTGTTGGGTACGTGATAGCTCCTTAATATATGCTGGCTGAATAAATCACCAAATTACTGGAACATATGTTTTAGGAGTTGCTTTTGGATGAGGCTTCATTAAGAATTTTCTGAATGGCTCAAGATTTAGTGATTTGGCTGTTTTTCAGAGGCTCTGACCAGCTTTTCATTATTTCCAGTTCCATGTATGAATTATGTATCTGAAATTTCTCTCCTACTGTGCTTGGCTTTGATGGCATCCCAAGCTTTGAGCTTACTTTGTCAGATTATAATACTTTATCTCGTTCTTGGTCTGGCTCTTCCACCTCAGACACTGATGTGAAAAACAAAATTCCTTTCATTTACGTTTCTCTGTCATGTTTAGCTGTGCTCATATCAAGTGTCAGCCCACACCATGAAGAGATGACCAAAGGTTCTGTGATAGATGCCAGGGTGGTGGTATACTTACCACAGACTAGTTTGGGGGCATTCCAGTGAGGGGAAACAACTATTTTCTTTCCTGTTTTAGTTCCAACATCCTTTAACAAATTAAGCCAGTATGTCTCTGCATTGTGTTTTATATTATTTCTGGGCAGGAATCATTACTGACGTGTTATTCCCTTCAGTACCAGTGCTCCTAACAGTTGGCCAACGTGTAGCCATAGGTACAGCAGTTGATCAGTTTCACATGTGTTTCCTCATTTTATTTCTTCGTGTTTTCCCTTTTGTGGAATTTCTCTTGGCACATTTCTTTCTAAGTTGATTTTGTTCTTTATTCTTTTATTATGACACCTACCGAAAGATGTTGCCAGGTCAAGATCTTAGGATGGTGGATAGTCCCCTGGAGCCTCCTGAGAGGGACATATTGTTATCATCTGCTTTGGGGCACTAGGAATAGTGAGGCAGCCCCAGAAAAGTTCTTGTAATTGTTTTCTTCCTGTCTCACTAATCATCTCAGCTTGCCTCTGCTGATGACGATAATGTTGGAGGGGACCTTTCCCTTCTTATTAGCTATATTTTTAGGTGGTGGGAGATGACAATAAAAATTATTTGCTGCATGCTAACTCTGTGTCAGGGAATGTTCGATGTGTTTTACATACATCTTTCATTTTATCCCCACAGCAACTGTATGAGTGTCATTCACCCAGTTTCTCCAGAGACCTCTGCTCTTCTTGTCTGCTTGCTAACCTGTTATTTCCTGCCCATCTCTACCACATGCTGGTGTAATATGTAATGCAATGCAATAATATGTAATATATGTAATCTGTTATTATATAACATGCAATTTTCTGAGCCTTAATACCAGGATAATTTTCTCCTTATTTTTAAAACATTGTGTTTATTATACACCCTATTGATTGACATCGATCAAGAGGAGGATTATAACAACTCTTCATATTATTTCATTTTTCTATTCAGTGGTTTTGATGCTACCTACAAATCCAAGATGGCAAAGGGAAGAAGAGGTAAAACGGCATGTGGAACTGTTTCTTTTCTGTTTCGCTCCTAAGGATGCCATCCTCTTGTGTTTTATTATTACTCCTGTTTCTTCTCACTCCTCTCATCCTAGCCCTAACCTTCAAGTTCACATGTACCAGGCTTGAGAGGTAGACTTTTCTCTACATGTCTTTTAAATACGTGACTTACTATGAATTCTCTTGGCTAGTTGATTAAAGAATCTGAAGAACAGAGCAGTGAAATGACTTGCCAAGTTTATAGAAATACGGGAGCAATGGGGCTTATCCTTCTTGAGGTCTTGTTCAAATCTATGGAATCTTCCCTGAGTCCCCTTCCACTTTCTCTGAAGGCAGAGTTATTCCCGTCTGTCTCTGTTATCTCATGTCACTTTATATATCCCTTAGCACAGCATTTATCTCAGGCTATTGTGACTGCAGATTTATTTCTCTTCCCTATTTGATCGTGAAATCCTTTATAGCAAACACTATGCTATCTGTCCATGCATCCCCTGGGCCTAGAACAGACAGCACTTGGCAAGTTGTAGATGTCAGACAAGGGTCCATTTGGGAAATGACTGCATCCATGCTGTACAGTTGGCTGCTATGTTTATTCTTGCTTCCTGAGGTACTGCTTCATATGGATCCTGTTGTTTAGTGGATGCCGATACAGAAGGATAGTCCTATTGACTCAGAAAAATATATGAGGCAATGTGGAGTTCAACCACAGAAGTTTCATCACAAAGATTCCATTTTCAAGTTAAAAACCCTGAGTCAAAACAGACCTAATCCACTCATGTTATGGAATCTCCTTTGTAAAAACTATGAAATGAGTTTAAACACAAAGGTCAAATTTCAAAATAAAAGTTCAGTACTATGGTCAGGGTCTTCCCAAGGCAGGGAGGATTTTGTGTATTCGCACACAAACACACACACACTCTCACACGTGTGTTTGCTGCTTGAGGTCATTTTTTGTGGTTATATAAGTTTTAATTTACATATGAAACATTACTTACCAAATTGTTTACATCCATGGATTTCTGACATCATTTCAGCTTGACCTGTGGTAAATTTCCCCATGTAGGCACAGAAAGAGACATAACCTCTAGCCCAGATTTTAACTCACAAGCAGAAGTAAGTTATTAAAGGAATCAGGAGAGAAGAAAAAGAGAAATAGCTATGCTTCTAATAGAAGAAAGAAAGCAAACGTTGATTTAATCAATTGATTCACTTTTAAGTAAGAGAGCAGATGTTTTCCGTTAAGTCCCCAGTGAAAATTCAGTAGGCGCCAGTGATACTCTAGGACCAGTGGCTTCTGATAAAATTTGAAATGAAGGTCTGAGCTGTTCTTGCTAAATGGGCTTTTGCACAGCAGGCTTGTCACTGTGGTGAGATTTTTCTCTTGAGCTCTCTCTCTCTTCTTTATGCATTCATGAACTCTCTTCCACTGCCCATTCACTTGTGTTCTTTATCCCTTAGAGTAGGAAATAACATTACATTTGTATACTGTTGTGTTGTTTGAAAATGTTAATTGTAAAGAATTTATTTCTACCTATAAATAGCCATTTGAATTCTGCATTTTCTGGCCCAGGAGAAACACCTGTGGTATCTTCTGGTCTTACCTGGGTTACAGCCTGCTCTCTTGAATTTCAAGAGTGGTTGAGGTCCTAGTGTCCCTGATGCTGTCTTCATAACCTGTGCCCCAGCCTTGCTATGGAAACATTAACCAGAACCCCACTTACTAAAACTTCAAAGTGTTCCTCCAAATATTTCTAAGATTCTACATTCCCCCAAATGCCAGCTTTTCTTTTTCAGCTTCTTGAAAATTGCTTGCAGTAATATGAGACTTTTCCTTCTCATAAACACCCCAATTATGTTAATATTCTTGGAATTTCTTTGCCAAACACAATTTGTTATTACGATTTCAAGTAATACATCATCTTCTTTGTTGCTTTTTTTTTTTTTTTTTTTTGCCCAGACAGCCACCCTCTCACCCATCATTTGACAAACAACTCTGCTGGACTGTAAACTCCTTATGATCAGGGAATGTCTTGTACCATTCTAGATCCCTGTGCAGAGCATGGTTCCTACTACATAGTGGGAGTGCAGTAAATGTTTGCTGAATGAAGCCAGATATCTCCCTTATAATCATTTATTGGAACTCATGTGTAGGCTGGCTATCTCAAACCATTATAAACTTCCCACTGAGGAAATCAAGATAGCCAAATAATCAAAGTAATTTGTTCCTTGCTTATATTTTCCATAATGAATTCTCCCCTTCTTACCTATGCATTTTGTATTATCTGATAATCTTTGTATATATATCCATTTGCTCACAATTAGTCTGTATTGACACAAAAGTATGATAATATCTAAAACTACACAATGACTGTTTTTGTAAAATAAACTAGTCTTGAAAACTGGTATCATAGCATTAGGAGGCTAAAAAACTTTTCACAATCTAGTAATTTCCATTCTATGGGAGATAGAATGAGTGACCATGTCCTGATAGCTGCCTGGCACCTGCTTCGAATAGCATCTCATTGACTGACTAAATTAAGTGGAGGGGATGATAAAAAGGATAGTATTAAGACACATGGAAACTCTTCCATGATTCCCTTCCTGATGGAGCTGTATTGGGTCTGCTCTGATTTTCATCCTTCAGTGTCATCCTTTATCCTGTTCCTCAAACTGAAACATCTTCAGTAGGAGCAGGAGAGTGTTTCCAAGGCAGGAGCATGAGGAATGCCTATTTGAATGGAGCTGGCTTCTTACCCTCCCCAAGGGACAGAGGTGTTGATAATTTCCATCAGTAATGACCTCACAGGAAAGCCGTGTGCATCTCAAAAGCCATCACCACAGCTGGCACTGATTCAGGGAGAAGCTGGAGCCTGAGCCTAGGTGATCGTTGTGACAGAGCTACACTGTCTTCTCCTGGGTGATCTGTTGGCCCCATTCTGGAAGCAGACTGGGAAGAAGCATGGAAGAAGACTCTTTTAAAACCATATCTGCCCTCTGGAAACGGAGAGCACCTGATTTCCCAGCCTTATAATATTTAATGTACATTATTTAGAAATATTAAAATAACTTCCCTTCTTCTTAAAAAAATCCCACAGTTACTCAATTCATGCATTTGCTCATGAATCAACCCAGACACCTGCCATGAGGTAAGCACTTGTGAGGCAACAGGAATACAATGGAGAGCAAAACCAGAGGCAACCTGCCCTAGTGAAGCTTTTAGTCTATCAGAGAGATGGGGCTCAGTCAAATAGTCACACAGCTGTACAAACAGAGGTTGGAGCTCTGAAGGGAGAGAATGTTGTTCTAAGAAAGTTAGAAACTCTGTTTTCTGAATAGAGTTGCATATTCATCAGAGCTATATATGCCCTCCAGAACCTAGTCTTCTAAACTTATCCTTCACTCTTGTCCCTCTTTAATTCTTAGCTGTCACCACTGTTGAAATTTCTTCTGTAACATGCAAAACTGACCACAATGGCTTCCTTGCTTAAAGTCATTCCATGACTTTTATTCATTAACTAGAAGATAAAAATCAAAAGTTTTAGGAGGATGTTTCGAGTTCTTTATCACATGATTCTGCTCTATAATTTATCTTTATCTTCTTCCGCTCTAGTACACTGACTGTGTTTTACCTCCAGTCTCAGCCACTTCCTGGTCCCCGAACTGTCATGCTATTCCCGGCCCGAGCCTTTGCTGATGCCACAAGTGAGCTGTCAGTTGTTTCTTCTAGGTGAACTCTGACCTGCTGGCAAAGATTGTTTACCACTGCTGCTTTTCAGAAGCCAATTGTAGCTGAGGGTTAATTTTCTTTATCTCTGTTTGTATGCTCTGAGAGCACTGTCTAGGAAAGCACAGTTTGTCATAGTTACTTCTCTGTGTGTTTTCCTCCACTGGATTCTGAAAGGACGCATCTTGTTAGTATCCCCACCACTTAATATGGTATCTTGCACGTGGCTTTTGTTTAATAAATACTTGTTGAAAAAACAAATGCATTAATGAATTTAAGATATTAATGGTGCTAACTGCAAGACAGAAAAAAAAAACTTTCCTAAAGACACAGAAACAATAGGATAGTTAACTTCTTTTAGAAAGTCTAGAATGGTAATCATTTGCTCTGGGAACTCTATACCATTTTTGTGATAGATGTTTGTAAGTGACGCAATTAATAAATTGCTTGCAAAAATATACCTAAATCTTCACCCCTCCCTGTATGCACACCTTTTGCAATAAAATCTTTCAGCCCCTTCCATCAAGAGGTGGAGTCTATTTCCCCATCCTTTGAATCTGGGCTGGCCTCATGACATTTTTTTTAGCCAATAGAAAGCTGTGGAAATAACTGTACCCCAGTTCTGAGCCTAGACTTCCAATGGCCTTGCACAATTCTGCTCTCTGTCTCTTGGAATCCTGTACTGCATGAGAACAAACTCAGTCTATTCTGATGGAGGATGAGAGACCATGTGGAACAGAAATGATTTGTCCCAGCTGAGTTCTCCATAGACCACACAGTTCTCAGTGGACCTGCCAGTTGGCTGCAGGTGCCTGTGCAAGCCAAGACCACTCAGCTGAGTCCATCATAAACTGTAACCAGCAGAATCATGAGCTAAATAAGTGGTTCTTTTAAGCCACTAAGTTATAGAATAATGTTATAAAAAATGTTTCCCAGTAATAATCTATTTTTGTCTTATTTAATAATTTAAGTTTTTATTCACAAAGTATTTACTGAGCACCTTCTGCAAATCAATGTTTTAGACTTTAATGGGATACTTGGGTAAATCAGATAATAGTCCCTGTCTATAATGGAATGTGATTAAAAACTCCTAGGAGGAAGTGAACAAATGCATAAACAGGCAAAGATGCTAAGTTTAGCACAAGATTCCAAATAGGTGTGATAGTAAGTGCAGCTTTAAGATCCCATTTCCTAACTGGTTGATAGTAAACTATACTCCAACATAAGAAAACAGTATAAAGTGACCTGCAAGCAGAGGAAACTTCTTTGAAATTAGTTCCAAGTGGGGTGGTCTGAGGGTCTTTACTGAAAGCCATAGACTACCTCAGCAGCTCAGTGTCCTCTAATACTGAGGCTAGGAGTGGGACCTACCAATAAAATGCTATCTTTTATCATGTTACAGAATTGGAAAAAAATATTTCACAGTACAATCAAATTAGAATGTAGAATAAGTTGGTTTTTTTTTTAATGAAATTATTTATTTATATATATATTTTTATTTTTGGCTGCGTTGGGTCTTCATTGCTGCACACGGGCTTTCTCTAGTTGTGGCGAGCAGGGGCTACTCTTTGTTGTGGTTCGCGGGCTTCTCGTTGCAGTGGCTTCTCTTGTTGAGGAGCACGGACTCTAAGTGCACGGGCTTCAATAGTTGTGGCTCTTGGGCTCTAGAGCGCAGGCTCAGCAGTTTTGGCGTGCGGGCTTAGTTGCTCCGCGGCATGTGGGATCCTCCCAGACCAGGGCCCGAACCCGTGTGCCCTGCATTGGCAGGCGGATAGAATAAGTTTTTACTACAATGAAGAAGTTTTTGTAAAGGTTCTACCACTATGAATTTCATTTTGAGTTGATTCACATACAAATTCTAAGACTTTTTGTCTGAGGAGATACTGACTGATACGGAAATGACTAAATTTCCAGCAACCACCAAATAGCTCAGAATTTCCCCCACACTGGGGTGTTCTGAGAATGGTTTTCAGTAACCAACATTTTTTTTCCCCAGAGCAATGTTGAGCACATAGTCGAGACTCAAAAATAATTGTTGATTTGAAGTAACTTAAAAGCTTTCCTCTTTGTTAGAAATAAAAGAATGACATTTCTCCAAAGAAGACATACAGATGGCCAACAGACACGTGAAAAGATGCTCAGCATCACTAATTATTAGAAAGATGCAAATCAAAACCACAATGAGGTATCACCTCGCGCCGGTCAGAACAGCCATCATCAAAAAGTCTACAAATAATAAATTCTGGAGAGGGTGTGGAGAAAAGGGAACCCTCTTGCACTGTTGGTGGGAATGTAAATTGATACAGCCACTAAGGAGAACTCTAATTTGAAAAGACACATGCACCCCAATGTTCATAGCAGCACTATTTACAATAGGCAAGACATGGAAACAACCCAAGTGCCCATCAACAGATGGCTGGTTTAAGAAGATGTGGAATATTACTCACCCACTGAAAAGAATGAAATACTACCATTTACAGCAACATGGATGGGCCTAGAGAATATCATACTCAGTGAAGTAAGTCAGACTGAGAAGGACAAATATCATATGATATCACTTACATGTGGAATCTAAAAAACAATACAGATGAATCTGTATACAAAACAGAAATAGACTCACAGACCTATAAAACACACTTATGGTTACCAAAGGGGAAAGGAAAGGGGAGGAGGGATATATTAGGATTATGGGATTAATAGATACAAAGTACTATCCATAAAATAGATAAGCAACAAGGATTTACTATATAGTACAGGGAACTATATTCAATATTTTGTAATAACCTATAATGGAAAATAATCTGAAAATATATATATAACTGAATCACTGTTGTATACCTGAAACTAACGCAATATTATAAATCAAGTATACTTCAATTTAAAAAAAAGAATGAACATTTGACTAACTTTTTGGTGGTTTTGTGTTTCAGTAATCTCTTAATGTATCTAAATGATTAGAGAATGAAATATTCTGGCTTAATTAAATAGTCTATCAAAGGATTAATACTTATTTTATACATTTATAGTTTACCTAATAAAAACAATAAGAATTCAGTAGAAATGCTAACATTAAAATAATAGTCAAGTTTGACTTTTTGTTATAGTCATCAAACTTCATTGTATAACACTAAAAGCAACATATTTTTGGGATTTCTGGATGTTTGTATTCCATAGAGCCATGAGTTTCCCACAAAAAGCTGTCACTTATAGTATTATGCCCATACAACCAGAAGTCAAACTATAAACAATCCTGAATTTTTCACTTTTATTTTACTGTTTTACATAGTAGCACATGGTGTTTAATTGTCAAAATGGGAAGTTAACATAATGTAGAATGCTTCTTCCGGTATTGAAAAGAATTTATCTTCTCCAGATGTGTAACAAACCTTTTATATGCCTTTCTATTTTGTCAGTAACCATATAGTCATACATACCACAAATGTCAGATTTTTTTTTCAAAATTCATTTGGAATAAAATAGTCTAACAGAGAAAGAGTTTAAATATAATTTAGCAGAAAGTCAAGTCAAATTATACCTAGTCAGCTTGAAACTCGGGCCAAAGCTAAGAGATTTGCACCATTATGGCAGTGGTTTGAAATAAAGATATTTTAGGGAGATAGAGCTCTCTTCTTTGTGAAGCCAGGAAATCAAGAAGTATTTATGTTATTTTGTGCAAAATATTTAGAATAAGAAATGTGGGTGCTATATTAAAGTTACTGGATAGAGTAAGGCTCCAGGAGGTACCAGGTTTAAAAAATAAAATAAAAAAGTACAATTGTCGTTATCTCTACTTTCAAGCTTGAGTAAATCAGAGGCAGCTGGAAACTTCATTCAACCAAGCAGTAGCTCAATGAACTATGTTGTAAAGATGTTAAACACTCTGCATATGTTCCTATCTTACACTCAGTTAATAGCATTTGAGTTTAGCTGAATTAAATAGTATCTATGACTTAGCCACTAAGTAGCTATGTATCTTTGTATAGTTCCTTTTGCCTCTCTGGGGCTCTAAGATGTGACTACACTGTGAGTTATAAAATTATAAATCTTCTTGGGACCCACAAATCATGAAAGTCGAACATGGTCTTTATTTTCTTTGGGAACAAGTATCATTTTGAGGCAATAAAAGAAATAACCTACACATTTGCCAGGCTGTACACTTGTCTCATTTATTAGTATATTGCCCAGCATAACCTTGAGGACAGGTAAGTCCTCAAGAAACAATGGATTATTTGTTGCCTTGTGATTTATTTCTCTTAGCATTTAAAGAATATTGTCAGGTATGATCTCAACAACCTAGAGGAGCTTACCTGGCTTTTGCGTCTCTACAGAGGTCACATGGTCTATGTAGTTAGAACCAGTACTGATGTTATTGCTTGTGGATATGGCCCCTAGTAGTTTTAATGAGGGTTATTTAATAGGTATACTAATTAGTGAATATACTGTGAGCCTACCTTTTTGAAAAAAATTCCTGGGAAGCTGTTGGGATATAATGCTGGTACAATTATCATGATATGGCAAAAATTGTGCAGGACCTCCACATGAGATCATAAGTAAACAGAGGATTTTAAAAAGTGACATTTAAGATATGAATTTTTCTCATATGTTGTCTAATTTAGTCTTTATGATAAACCTCTAAGGTAGGTATGATTATCCCCCTTTTACAGGAGAGGAAAAGTTGAGAGAGGTTATTGCTCATTCATTCATTTATTCAACACATATTTATTAAATGCCTCCTCTAGGCCAGACGCTGTTCTAGGTATTAGGGAAAAAGCAGTGCGGGGGTGGGGTAGTGAGGGAACAGGATTCTTGCATCCGTAGAGTTGCATTTTTGGGAGTTATGGTGGCAGGAGATACTTGTTTAATGCTAGTAACAAATGCATAAACAAATAGTTTCTGATACCGTTAAGTTTATGAAGACAATACAAGGTAATGTGATAGACTGGCTTCGGGGGGTGCACATAAGAGGGGGGGGATCAAGAGGCACCTCTCTGAAAAGGTGACGTTTGAGTTGGAATCTAATTTGTCTAAGTGGAATAACTAAGACTTACACTTAGGACTCCTAGTGCTAAATAATCTAATAATACTATTCCTTCTAGTAACTCTTGCTATGAACACTAAAATACTAAAAGGTTTATATTAATAACAGAAAAATCCAAAAAGTCTATAAGTACCTATATCCTGCCTCCTCTTGAGATTGTTAGGGTCAAATAAAAAATGAAAGGAATGTGAAATCTATAAAGAATTATGTACACTACAGCTTTCTTCTTACTGTGTACACTTGCAGTCTGGCATGGGATGCATGCTGAGAGCAAAAAAAGGAAAGGAATGAAACATGTATGCAATTTCAATTGAAGAAATGAGGAGTGTAGTGATGTAGCCATAAATAAGATGTGACCACATTTATTCTTCTTCTGCCCTCCAATGTCTTGAAGAAACAGCCTTCTGGAGATAAAGATTAAAATCATCAATAATCCACTGCCATAAAAATGATGGTTAATATTTTGGTGTATTTTTTCCTAGAGTTGTTTTCTATGCATATCTAAATAAAACTAACCAGATTTGAACATGGACTTTTTCTTTTTTACCTAATGTTTTATTATTAGTCTTTTCTCATGTTATTTAAATTTCATGAAACATAATTTGTTATGGCTCCAGAATAGTTCATCATATGGCTATACACTAATTAATGTTTTTGACCATTCCCCTATGTTGAACATATAACTTCATCCAATTTTTTGGCATTTTAAATAATACTGAAATGATCCTTATACTTATTTCTATGTATGTTTGCTTGCCTCACAATGTCCTTTGGATAGATTTCTAGAGTGAAAGCACTGTCAAACATAGGAAATTTCATTCACAAAATTGCTGGGAAAAAGTTGCTGGGTAGTTTCAGGCTCTCTTGCAAAGCCACGTTTGACATCCTATTTCACCCTGCACTACTCTGAGTAATCGACTTACAAGTGAAAGTCCTGACTTACAGATGAAAGTCCCTGTGGGAGCCAGTGGTCTAAACTTATCAAGTCTGATAGTTATTTGTCCAATATTCTGTTAATAAAAACTTTATTTTGACCAAAATTTGAGTCCATGTCCAATGATAATTGATATTCACAGAATAATACTGAGACACTGCAAATTCTTAATCACCAAAAATGAAAAACTTATGTTCAGTAGAGTTTTGTATTATGCATTTATAAAATTATATGTTACTTATATAGAATTGTACTTACAATTTTCTAACTCTTAAAAAAATAACAGTTCCTTTATGTCAATATGGTAGCTTTTGATCACTCATAATTATCAGTTGATCACAACAGAGTTTATTACATATTATAATGCAGTTTGTTCCTACTTAATTAAGTAAATAAGAGTATTAGATGAGACATACCCTCATTCTGTGCTATATTACTTTCCCCAAATAAGCTTTTCTCAATTTTATTTAAAACATTCTTTATTTATACTGAAGTCTGTCAGAATAGCCATGAAGCCTGTCAGATGGCCTTAAGGGATTAGCAAATTATAATTTAGCTGAAAAATGACAATTTTAGCAGGTCAGTGTTCCCCTCTGGAGGCTAAAAAATATGCATCAACTACACTAAGAAGAGGGATGTTTATTTGAAACTTATCCAAACAATCTGAAACCCCTAGATGGAAATCTTGAAGAAAAGGGATTTTCCACAGATTTCTAACTTTCCTTTTTCTCACTTTTTGATATTCAAGAAACAGAATCAAATAGCCCATCTGGCTTTGTTGCCTGAGGTGGAAGGGAAAGGGAAAGAAAGAGACAGAGAAGCTCTATCAGAATTTGAATTTAGCTGAAACTTATATCCAAGAAAGAAAGAAAAGAATATTGTACCTTAAATGAGGTATATTTGGAATCATTTGTGATGTATAAGGAAATTTAAATTCATGAAATTGAACTTTAAACTACATAAACAATGCAATAAAAGCAAGCATAAATTACCCAGTGTTACCTTCATCCTTTATCCATTTGCATTAGGCAATGGTAAATGTATACTATTTCACTCAATGAGCTTATCTCCAAGTGTAGCTGTAGGAGAAATGATTTCCTTTAAAATAGCCTATTTTATAGTCAAGATTTCTCTCAGAGTTCAAATTGAACAGAAGCTCAGTTCTTATTAAGGTAGGACATATCATGAAATGGAATAACTACTGAAGTAGGATTTGGAATAGTAGTTTTCTGCTTATTGACTTGGGACTTTAGGAAAGTCAAATCACATTTCTGGACCCATTTTTCCTTCTCTCTAAAATGATAGGATTGGAATGATAATTTATCTTTTAGATCACTTCTATTACCTACCCGTTAAAAAATTGAAAGCCCTAAAATTATAGGTACCTGATGCATCTTTTTGTCTATCTCATTGTTCTATTGTTCTGCTTTCTCTCTCCTTCCCCATATTTTTTAAATTTACAATTTCTTGTATGTTTGATTGCTCTATTAGAGGTATAAAAATAAATTAAACTTGTGAGTCCTTTCATCCCTATTAATTTCCAGTGTACTTGAGAGTAAAGATAGTCTTTTGTTTCTTTTGTGCCTTCACGTAATGTCTAATTGTTTTTCTGTGCACAGAGGAGTTCCTAGCTCTTTTTAAGCTGACCAAAGTCTTTACAAACTCCCCATGGAACATTGTAAATAGAATAAACAGATGCATATGTTAGATCGTTGAATCTCCATTGTTTTGTTTGTATGTGTGTGAGCTCCTGAGGCTATATATCCAGATTCTAAATCTTAGAATCAGGGTCCTTATCCTCTGCTTCTTAGAGTTTTTCCATCAAGCTCAACAAACCATCCCTTTCAGATTTCCATCGTGAGCTGGGAGAAGTAATCATAGTTAAAAAGAAAAAAAAGATGTAAATATGATCTCATTGGGCACTTAGGGCCGACAGCATCAAGAACTGTTTTCCTTAAGAAAGCTGTCCCTCGGGGCCCTGAAGAAGGACAGAGCTGTGATTAACCACACTTGCCACTAGAGGTCAGTGCTGACCATTCACAGAGATAGTGAAGCCAATGCGATGGCCTCAGGACTCTTACTAAAGTTCAGAGTTAGAAGAGTATCTGAAGTTTCTTTGCACCATTGGTTGAGATTAAATGGTGGGTCCATTATGACTTGTGTATTATGTGCAGGCCTTATTAGATATAATTTGAACTTGGCTGATGATTCTATTCTAGAATATTATTTAGGATTACTTCTCATTCTTGGATACAAATCAACTGTTTTAGAAACTTTAACAAATTCCTGCTTTGCGGGATATCTCAGTATGCTCTAGGTTTCCCTACTTTCTCCTTTTCAAGAATGTTATAGTAAGTATCAATCTAGAAGTAAATGTAGGGTATATGTAGAGGGCAGGGTGATGGTATTTGAGGTACTTTGATAAGGTTCTTGTATTCCCACACAACTTGAAATTCTTCTCCACTTTTCCAACATGGAGGCTTGTCGTTCTATCATTAGGCATTAGTCCTTTTGAACGAAACCACTTTCCTACAGCTTCCCCTACCATAAATGTTTGTTATTTGTATGTCATATGACAGGAACTGTACCTTGATCTTGAGCTTCAAGAATTCCCTTGTCAAGTATTACCTGAAAGAGGTAATGCTAGGACATGGTTTCTAGCTTATATTTACTTGACAGAGGTTATTTGGCTTTTTGATTGTGTCTCTATGACTATTTATCTATGATCAGCATTTGTTATAAAAGAAGGAAGAACTAACCTACTATAAATAAGTATTTCTTGTGTATATTATTGCATTTAATGCTCATAGCAACTCCTGAAGTAGGGATTGATTTTTGTCTCCATTTTACAGATGAGGAGATAGAGGTTCAGAGTTGAAATAACTTGCTCAAGACCACACAGCTTACAAGAGAAAGGGCCAGGGTTTGAATCCAGGTTTTCTTTTCTCCAAAGCCCATCTGTTTTCCTAAGTATCAAATTGCCTAATGTGGTATACATACTAAAATTACTGTCCCCCATTCCCTATCCCTCCGATTTCTCTATTCCATACTGGTCACCACTGCATCAAGTATCTTCAGGAGTTGATGATTTCTAATATTTACTATTCTAGCGTGCTATTCTAATGAGAACATGTCCTGACCCCAGTACATTTGTTAACATAGTTTAATGTCAATTACAGAAGGTCTCTCCTTGAGTCAAGGTATTTGATCATTGTAGTGCCTCTCCAAGTCTCCTTATAGTTATTGAAACTCTAAAAGCCAAAGGGCTCTAGTAGACAGCTTGGGCTGCCATAATAAAATACAATACACTATATATATGGACATATATACACTACCAAATGTAAAATAGATATCTAGTGGGAAGCAGTGGCATAGCACAGGGAGATCAGCTCAGTGCTTTGTGACCAGCTAGAAGGGTGGGATAGGGAGGGTGGGAGGGAGGGAGACGCAAGAGGGAAGAGATATGGGGATATATGTATACGTATAACTGATTCACTTTGTTATAAAGCAGAAACTAACACACCATTGTAAAGCAATTATACTCCAATAAAAATTTGTAAAAAAAAATACAATACACTAGATAGTTAAACAATAGGAATTTTATTTCTCACAGTCCTGGAGACTGGGAACCAATTTGGTTCCCCGGTGAGGGCTCTCTTCTTGACTTTCAGATGGCCACCTTCTACCTGTGACCTTACGTGGTGGAGAGCTAGACAAAACAACCTCTCTGGTGTCTCTTTTTATAAGGGCACCAATAGCGTTATGAGGTCCTCATTCTTATGAACTCATCTAAACCTAATTACTTTCCAAAGGTCCCATCTCTGCATATCATCACACTAGGGGTTAGGGCTTTACCATATGAATTTGTGGGGGAGATACAGTTCAGACCATAGCAACCCTGAATATTAAATACCAGCTATTTTTCCTATCCAAAGTATAAGGGGGAAAATTTTGGGAGGGGAAATGTCGGGCAAGCGTTCTACTTTTGTTTTCATACTCGGTAATTTGGTGAAAATGATAGCCCACCACTATTTGGTGGAAATAGTAGTGATGTAGTAATTCTACTCCAGTAGTAACTGAGCTTCTTGACTGAGTTTCTTGAGAACTGTGCTGTTCATTTATGTATGACTGACAGCTACATGTTAATTGGCACATGCGTTTTGAATGAAAAAGGGATCCCCTAAGGAACAATACCTCCAAACCTGCCTTTCTGGTGTGGTTTAGAGCTGTGAGGATTATACATAGGCTTCTTGGAGTTCTCAATTTTCCATGTTTTAAAAAATGGAAACCAAGTTTATTGAGGTATGTTTTGCATATAGTAAAATTCACATTCTTAAATGTATAGTTCGATGGGTTTACATCGTATAATGTAATTATACTATGTAAATGTAATGTAATATAATGTAAGTATACATTAGTATATACTCTATCACCACCATAGGAAAAAATAGAGTATTTTCATCATCCCCAAAAGGTCCCTTGTACCCTTCTGTAGTCAATCCCTTTCTTCCATAACTAGCCCCCAACAACACTAATCTAATTCCTGAATATTGTTTTGCCTTTTCCAGAATGTCATAAAAACAGAACTACATAGTGTTTGCCTTTTGGATCTGGCTTCTTTCTTGAGATTCCTCCATATTTTTGCATGTAGCAGTAATTTACTTATTCCACCAAGTAATAAATATTCCATTACATGGATACACCACAGTTTGCTTATTCATTCACCAGTTAATATTTGAGTTCTTTCCATTTTTAACTATTTTGAATAAAGTGGTTATATGTCTTTTATGGACTGACTTTTGTGTCCCACCCCCAAATTTATATGTTGAAGCCCTAACTCCACACAATGTGACTGTATTTGGGGATAGGGCTTGTGAGGAGGTGATAAAGATTAAATGAGTTCATACAGATGGTGTCCTTTTATGAAGAAGAGAGTTCTCTCTCTCTGTCTGTCTCTCTCTGTCTCTCCCCCACTGAGCACACCAAAAGAAGAGGTCATGTGAGTACACAACAAAATGACGGCTGCCAAGCCAAGAGAAGAGGTCTCAGAATGAAATCTACTCTGCCAGAACCTTAATCTTGGACATCCCAGCCTCAAGACCTGTGAGAAATAAATTTCTGTTGTTTAAGCCACCCAGTCTATGGTATTTTATTATGTCAGCCTGGGCAGACTAATACAATATCTGTGCACGAGTCTCTGTGTGGATATGTTTTTATATCTTTTGTGTAAACACCTAGGAGTGAGATTTTGGGGTCATATAGTCAGTTAAGTATATTTAACTTTATGAGAAACTGCCAATCAGTTTTCCTGAGTGGCTCTACCATTTTGCATTTCCATCAACAGCGTGTGAGAATTTCACTTGCTCCACATAGAAGCCAATACTTGGTACGGTTAGTCTTTCGAACTCAGCCATTTTAGAGAGTAGTGATATCCAATTGTGGTTATAATTTGCATTTACCTAATAAATACTAATATTGAACATCTTTTTATGGTTATTTGCCATCTCTTCTTTGGTGAGATGTCTGTTGAAATATTCTGCTCATTTTAAAAAGTTGGATTATTTTATTACTGAGCTGTAATAGTTCTGTGTATTCTAGATACAAGCTCTTTATCAAATATTTGTTTTGCAGATATTTTCTCCCAGCTTGAGTCTTCCCTTTTCTTTTTCTTGACAGTATGTTTTGAAGCACAGAAGTTTTAAATTTTAATAAATTCCAAAATCAGTTTTTTCTTTTGTGTTTACTTCTTTTTGTGTCCTAAGAAATCTTCACCTAATCCAAGTTCACAAAGATTTTTTTTCTCTTGTGATTGACTTAGAAATTTTATAGTTTTAGGTTTTACATTAGGTCTGTTATATATCTAAGGTTAATTTTTGTGTAAGATACTATGTAAGGTCAACACTCACTTTTTAAAATGTTAATCTCTTCTTAATTTTTAAAGAGTGAAATGTAGAACTAGGACTGTCCCTTTCTTGCCACATGGTGAATCAAGATTATTTTGATCATAGACTTGATGGAATTTAATTGAATATTGACTTGGAAAAATATTTCCTCTCCAGTTATTTTTTTATATCTATAACTACATCTATACTTACATCTATGTCTTTTCTAAACCCTAGACAATCTTCACACTTCATCATTTAGGAATAAAACCTCAAACAAAAAAAGAAAAAGGCAGCTATAACGAGAAGGTTGAGAAGGAATTTCATTCCAGTGTACTTTAATTCATTCCAGAATCACTGAGATTCAGAACATGCTGTGTTATGGGTGAAAAGGCTTTCTAATAATCAAATGTAAGTTGCCAATGAAAGTGTCTCAGTCCCTTGGATTTAAGTGCTTTCAGTAGGAGAGCATAAAAAATGACTTTCAGTAGGGTGCCTGATAAGTTGTTAGAATCTGTAATACATGCTGAGATTACTTCAGTACACGCTGTAAAAATGAACTATTAAATAGAAGACAAAATGACAGAGGAAAAAAACTTTTCCAATAGTTACCATGGCATTGGGGAGGTTTTTTTTTTTTTTTTTTTTTTTTATTGTGAGTTAAGTACTTAGAGACAGGAAACAAAGGGCAGGAATAAATAAGCACTTCTCTAAGTGGAGAATGATAGTGGGGAGATTCTCTAACAATTGCTTTTTTACTTTTTGGTTTATTACTATTAACATTTTAGTAAATTGTCTGAATAATAAAATCTCTACTGAAGTTAATATCAATATAAGAGATGTTAGGCCCATGGAAATAAACTTACAGATAAATTCTCAATTACGTGAATGTAAAAAAACTGACAGATGAGGTTTAATGTGTATGTACAGGTAAGAGGTCTATTTAAAGGGAAAAAGTATAGAACTGATGGCTTCAAGGTATTGGTTATAACCTAGGAAAGCAACCTAGAAATGATTGTAGTCTGCTCCCCAAGGCACCAACCCAGTGGCCTGCCTCATGAAGAAAATTGGAAACAAATCAGAAAGCATCATCTTACAATTGTCTAAGAACTGGAATACTATAAATTCTCCAGGTCACCACTCCTCAGACAAAATAGAGCTGGATGAGTCCCAGAGAACAATAAGTAAAATGATCAAGGGGTTTCTATATGAATATCGATTCAAGAAATTCGGATGGTTTAGGCTAGAAACATGAAAGCAAAGAGGGAATATGATCAAAGCCTTAAAGTTGTCAAGCCTACTGCTAGGTAAAACACAGGCTTGTTCACAAAATCACAGAATATAGAACTAAAAACCCCTGGTGCTTGACATACTGTATGTAATATAGCTTTTTAAAGTGTTACTTTATAGATAAAGCAGTACGTTTAGTGAGTGCAATTTCTTTAATGGTGAGTTAGGTCGGAATGAATGAGTAGTTTCTGGGACTATGATTATTGTTGTTGGTAGAGCCACAAAGCAAAGAATGTTTAAGTAATATTTCTGACCTTTAAGAAATTAAATGTATTACTTTTTCCCAGTAAAACCATAATGTTTATTCATTATAGAACTGTAAAAATATGGATTAAAAAATAAGTACCCACACTCTCACTGAGAAATACAAAGAAAATGTAACACTTTAATCTATTTCTCCCATGCATTTCTTTTGTATCTCTGTTCATACTTTATGTACAATTTTTATGGAATATTATAAAAATAATTTCCTATTATTTTAATATGATATTTTTGTGCCCATAACCTTAATTTCATGGACATACTATAACTCGCATAATCATTCCTCTAGTTCTCAGCATCTGGGGTCTTGCCAAACCAAACTGAACTTTTCTAGAGTGACATTTAGACAGTGATGATTATTCAAAAATAATCCCTTAAAGAGATGTCAAAAGCAGAACAGGAGAGTGGCGAATTAGAGGACATTAGGTTTTTGCAAGGTGCCTTAAAAATCTATATTATGTCAATTATTAACTATAGACTAAATATGCCAAAGAGATTTGTAATATGATTTTTAATTTTATTTGCATGCTACTGGGATTAATAAAATAGAAACTTATTTTAAAGTGACATGGAATGCAGAGTAGCTTTCTCTTATGCATTGTGTCAAAAGTACAATCACTAACATGAGAGGAGTTCATAATATTTTTAATTATAAAGAGATTTTCATGCTTATAAAGATTAGGTAAAATTACTCTGTAGTTATCTTTTGAGTGTGAATACCAGATCTAGTGATACTTTTACTAACAATTTCATTGAAAGCTGTCAGTATGATTGCTTCAGTATGGTTTGAGACAATTTATTTTCTCTTAACGTACATTATTTGAAGAAGGTAAAAGAAGGAAAATAAACAAATTTACCAATCCAGCGAATGCTTTTCTTTGGAGAAATATGAAGATGAATAACACACAGTATCTTTCCTCAATATAATTATTATATAACTGGGGAATCAAAATATACAGAAAAACATAAGTAAGATTTCTATAATAAATGTAACAAAGAGAAAAGAGAGAAACTGGAAAACTTCATGGAGGAAGTAGTATTTAAGTTGCATGTTGAAGGATGGGTACAACTCATGCAGGTAAATAGGAAGATGTAAGTCTTCCTTTGGGAGAGTAGGTAACGAAACGCACGGTGGCAGTAATGCCATGACATAACTAGGGGTATTAAAAAATTACTTTGGCTGGAGGGGGGAAATTCATTCTGGGAGGTAGTAGAAAATGGAGATGGAAATAGAGATGGAAGATGGATGAAAGATTTTAGACTTTATCCCCATGTATAATGGGGCCCTTTGAAGAGTTATTTAATAGTAAGATGATAAAATAAATGATACTTGTAGATGACTAAATCTAGTAGTGATGTGTAATGGATTGGAGTGAAGAGAGACTGAACACAAGAATACCAGCAACAGTACAGAGAGATGAGGAACTAGGGAGACAAGGTCATTACATGTGCGGATGAATGCACTGTTATAGCTTGTATTTCCCAACAAGACTAGGTCCACCCAGGAACTCCATTCTATTATGGGTGTGATTTGCCTTATCTACCTTTTTTGAACACCAGTAAAGTCACTGGGATTTCTCACAGCATTATAGTCTCAGGGTAGTCAAACTTCTTTCATGGTGTCTGTCTTCTCCCAGTATGAGTTTTCTAAGAAAACCAGGCAGAATCTGCAAGTTTCCTATGATCCATCCTCAGAAGTCATGAAGCATCATTTCTGCCATGTGCATTTAGTCAAAAGTGAGTCACAGGATTCAAGATTCAAAGGGCGGGGGGTACTTCACTGGAGCATGGATACTGAAATTCAGCCAGAGACTCCTCACCAGTTCCTTGATGAGGGTCCAGTCCCTCCTTGTTCCCTGGGCATGATTCTGTACCAGTCAGTGATCAATAAGGGAAGTGGAACCACTGTGAGTTCTTATAGGACTAGGGGATTTATTACAGGGAATAGACATTATGCAGTTGTGGCAGCTGGTGAATAAATTTCTGTAAGGCTGCTGCCCCTCTGTCTGGTGGTGGTCTGAAGTTGTGGTCAGCTGTTAGAAAGAAAAGCTGGACCCAAAGCAAAGGATGAAAAAATAGAATTTGAGAGGACATACTGGACCCATGAGGACAAACTTCTGTCTCTCATTTTCTCCAACCTTGACAATGCAGGTCCTTTATAGAAGTAGTGAGAGACAGACTCTGAGAAGCAGAAGGAGAGCCAGTAGGAGCTGGTGGAGCTCTAGGCGCAGTTGCTGCCCGTTCCCAGCAAGCCGAGCCAGCAGATTGGTGATGGAGTTCACAACCTCCAGGGATACCTGGTACCCACATTGAGCTTCACATTTGCAGCTTCACTTCAGCCTTTCAAATCTCACAAAAACTTCTCTTTTGGCCATGTCTACACCAGAAACATACAGGGAAGGGATTCTGGGAAACGTAGTTCTAGCTTAGTTATGTTAACATTAGTACAAACCTCCATAAAGTTCTTCTTTCCTCCAATAATACAAAACACTTCCTGCGGCTGCTGTGAATGTCTCTGTGTTGCACGGGTGCGGTGGACTTTTGAGATGTAATTGGCTTTTGGCAACCAAAAAATGCCTTCTTTGGAGATAGTTACCTAAGAGCGGATCTCTTCATTGTTCAGATATTTACTGATCTTTGATTGTTTCCTTTTTCTTGCAGTAACTGAGATGACACATTTTGCATAAAGTGCCTCATCAGGTAATTGATCTATTTCTACTTTTATGTAAGTTTGTATGGAAGGTATTTTTAAAGAATATTGCTGTGGTTAGAGCTACACTGAGTGTTTTGGCTTAGAATGTTCTGTTATGAGGAAACAATTTGAGTACTGTTTTACTGATCAAGACCTAGCTGCAAGGGTCTTTTAATTCCTAGTACTGTTACAACAACTCTCTCTAAGCAAGAAAAAGTAGGTGAATCAAAAATGCTTAGACCCTCCCTCCTATAAGCAGATCTGAGTAGGAAATGAGCCAATGAGAAGTAAGCTCAGCATTTTAAAAAAATATTCATTTATTTATTTGTTTATCTATTTAGGCTGCGCTGGGTCTTAGTTGCCGCATGTGGGCTTCTTAGTTGCGGCATGCATGTGTGATCCAGTTCGATTGAAACTGGGCACCCTATTTGTACACAGATTCCCAGAAAATCCTACTTGCTTTAATATACACACATATGTTAAAAAACTAGCAAAAACCAGCAAGTAGCTTTGCTGTTAGAAGCAAAAAACACAATAATTCTTTCGTTTGGACATCAGTAAGTAGCCTTGCCAGGGCAAGGCCTCAAAAAGTTGCTGTGAGCCTCACTTGTTCCTCTCCATGGAAGTCTTTAGTAAAAGGCGAAAGATTTATTCGATCTGAAGAGAAATTGATATGACAGGAGGAGATGGAGCAGTGAGGAACAGGCCCTGGCAGGCCTGCAAGGGGCTTGTGCCTTGGTTTCAAGGCAGAGTGGATGCAGTTGGTATACCATGACCCTTTTATTTGAATGTTAATGATGCAGAAATCCAACCTGACCTCTGAATTTTCACTAGACCAGAGCCTTAGCATCAGGGCTATCAAATCATGGTCCCTAAAGTGTCATCTTCATGGTATCTGCTATAGGAGAAGACAGCTGGGACAAAGGTTGATAAAATGGGGGGAGAACAATAGTGTCACTTCTTATTTTGTCTGCAGAACCCATTTCACTTTTTTAAAGTATCTGCTATTGAGTGCTCACTTTGATCTGCCCTCCTGCGTGGTTAGGAGGACTCAGAATAGCTCCTCCCCATCCTTAATTTCTCTAGCTAGCTCAGAGGTATTTGGAACAAGATTGCACTGAGAGCCCTCATTACTGAGTTTTGATCTGTTACTCTGAGAGGACCTTATGGATTTCAACTGTTACTGTGAGAGAATGTTCTGGATTCAGTTGTTACTCTGAGAGAACATTCCAGATTTGAACACTGGAAGCTTTCTTCAAAACTGTGTTGAGTTTCATTATGATGTCGTCATTCTTTCATTGAGAAAAACATAGAATAATGAGAAAACGTGGCATAAGAGAAAACACGCGGGAAATTGAGTCTTGGCTCCTAATAGCTTTATGACTTTTACTGATTCTGGGGCTTGGTTTCCTTATTTGTAAAGCTGGTTGCACTAATTATTGCTGTGGAAGTAGATTCGGTGAGAAGGTGAAAATTATCTAAAAGAAATATGGTCCAAAAATGTGGTTTATTCCTTCCAAGCGTACTTGTGTTTTACCTCTGTCCGGTGCTCTGCTGGTTGAGAAGCAGCATGGTCCGAAAAAGGATCGCTTTCCTCTTCAGCACTCCACAGCTTCCCATCTTCATTCATCTCTTAAGCCTAACACTATCAATATGTGTATCACTGCCCCTTATCTCCACTTACCTGATTCTACTTGTGGGGAAGAAGAAAACTGAATGGCAAAAATAAAATTATAAAGTCATGTGGAGAATTGTAATGTTGGTGACATTCTAAAATTCTAGGGATGATTATATACTTTTTTAGTCTTCTCTTTAAAACATTTCCAAACTTACTTCCAATGTAAAAAAATAATCAGAAAATATACATTGAATGGATATATAAATGGCTTATAAAAGTTACCACAGGTGAAAATCATCCTTTCTAAATGCAATGTAACCATCCTTCCTAAAGGCAATTAAAGTTATTTTCCTTTTTTGTGATTTCAAGAGTATTCAAATTATCCTTTATGTATCAGATTCTTTTTATTTTTCTTTTGGGCCTGGAATCTTTAAAAGATGAAAACTTAGGAAGATTGTTTTAATAAACGTAGAGCCAAGGCTATGCATTTCATGAAGCATCTTTGCACTGTGAATAAACCCAATTCTTTATGGATCTTTATGGATTTTGTGAGCAGGGAGCACTGTTGGTTAAAGTTTGGCAAGGTTAACGAGGGGAAGGAAAGTGAGGTTATTCAATTAATTATTATTTCCTCATCTTTAAATTTTTAGTGATTACAAAGAAAACTCAGTCCTAAATAGAAAAATAAAATCAATCCATACTAAAATAACATTTCTATTGGTTTTTGATGTGACATAGTGATACATGGATAATTACTTAGAAATAGCAAAGTAATTTTCAGCTCTTTTATGTCGGCTTCTCTGTAACCAAAACATCCAATTTTTTGCTCAGTTTAGGTAGATCCCTCCTTAACCAAAAAAGTTTCTGTCAGATTCAAAACCAAAATGGAAAGTAAGAGAGGATGATCAAATTCATTTCTATTTGGCAGACAGTTAAAACTGACTTTCTTCTAGGCCTTAATCTTTTTTTCCATTTCACATCTTGGCATCTCAACACTTTGCTATCTAAAAACAAGACACATTCCTTCCTTTCCCAGAGTACTAGAGTGCTTTGCTCCAGAAACAAAAACCAAGTAAGTGCTTCCAAATGCTTAGCTCCTCTTTCCCGTACTTGTTAAAACTTTCAGCTGGGATGCCAGTCTGACTCCAGGCCACAAGAGTAGTTGGGCCAGTCACGGAGAAGTATGTCAGCACCGGCATGCATTGTCAGGAAGGGCATGTGTGGCCTGATGCTGACAAAGGTGGGCCTCCAGATAGCCTCTTTCTTCATGACCATAGCTACATCTTAACTGTTCCCACCCAATGTAAATCACAGTTGGGGCCTTGGGCTAATTCTGTGTGCCTGTGAAAATGTATTATTTACCTTGAAACTATGTATGTAGGACCTTTCAGCGTTGAAAATTATTTTCGCTACTGGTTGAGGACTTTCTTCTTTCAGTGTTGAACCTAACTCTTGCATCCGATTCTCAAATAATCAGATGACAGTTTTATAAAATGGGGATTTGTTTTGGCAAAACTGTAAGCTCAACATTGAAATGCAGCTGGTTTTGCTTCTTACAGTCTAGTTTATCTCCAGAATTTAGTTGATGCTCTAGAAGTTAAAATAGATGTGAATTAGCAGCAGAACATGTAGCATCAGACTTCGCTTTGTCTGATACTAACTGAATTAGTGATTAATTATGTTTAGAAAGTGATTTGAGCAGCTTTGAAGATCATGAAGTTGTCTATATGGGTGTTTCTCACAAGGAAAGTAGGAGTTGTAGTGATTCTAACCATCACAAAGTAACTGGGGTGGTATTTGTAAGAGAGTTTAAGATCCAGTAGTATAAAATGATGATTGTGTATTAATCAGAGAATATCACCTCCAAAAAAAAGGGGCCATAAGTAAGCAGAATGGATAGTAACCCAAGGAAGTCAGAGTGAAATAACCTTATCTCAGTGGCTAAACTAAGGGTGGGGATCTCTAACAAATGGTGGAAACGGGACAGTTATACTGAGTGCTCACCTGCTGGCCTTTGCTCCTCATTGGGCCTCTGACACCAGTGCTGGTGTCACATTTGTGTGTCTGTGTGTGTGTGTGCATGCATGCATATTGGGTAGTCCCAAAAAGAAAACCAAAGCAATAATAGATTTGGCATTAGGTAATGATTAATTCAGAAATTAATTTTTCTGCATTGCAATCTGTTGGCTTTTTGTATTTTAAAGTTTGCTATGTGTATGTCAGTGAGGGAGTTGGTAATTGGAAATGGACCTCTGAGTAGGGGAAGGGAGAAGTGGTCCATAAAGACTTCTAGGAGGAAATGATTCTTGAGCTGAATCTTGAAATATTATGAGGATTAGATCTGGTTAATATGGGAAGGAAGAATATTTTAGGTTGAGGAAATGGCATGTAAACAAATAAACACATAAAAAGGCGAGTGAGAGTGATCATTTGGGCAATAGCAAATAGGTAGGGAAAGGGTATGGGGTATGACAGGAAATAATATAAGATGGAGACAGAAGTCAGATGATGTAAACCCATGAGTGGTGTGCTCTAGCAAGCTGAATTTTATCCTGAAAGAATGGAGAACCATTTAAGCAGAAGGACATAGTCATACCCTGATATGACTTTGGTAGAAGTGTGGAAGATTGATTAGAGAGTATCAAGTTGGAATTAGATAAGTTATAATAATTTATGAAGGAAATGATAAGGCAACAACATTCTCCTAAACAAATGCAAAAAAATTGTTATCAAAACTTCCCGAAGTAAATATTGGAATAGTTAATTTTTTGTGCTTTTATGTCAAAGCAATATTTTGGTTTCTAACAATGATAGTTTAAATATATTCCTAATTCATTTTCATGTGTGTTAGAAATGACTAGTAAATATGCTAAATAGTTATGGAATTAATATTTTGAATGCTTTTGTGATTCTTAGATGTATATGTTTTTGCATTATTATTTTCTGAAGTTTCAGAAATATAATTTCAGTGTCATTCAACTTCACTGAAGATGTACAAATATCCCAAGAGACCTCTTTTATTCTAATTTGTCTTAGTTTTGAGTCTTTTGCTCAAGTTGAAAAAGGTAAAAATTTTCAGATTTCAAAAGAAAACAAAAATTAAATAACACAAATCTAACATGTTTGTCTTCCTGTTTCCTTCAAATCTAAGAAATAGATTGATATGACTATTTAAAAACCAGATAGTATTCCAGTACCACTTAATGCTGTTAAATAAAGCTTGACATTGAAATGAAAAGGGCCCTCTTAAAAAGTGAAGTTTTTTTTAGTTCTTGGAAGGTGTAATAATTAAATAAGACTGTTTCATATGTTAAAGGATTTTGATTTTCTAACTGCAGTACACTTTGTTTCTTTGAAAAGTATTTACATTTGAGAAGATTTCTTTTGTTTGTTTTGTGAAAGTATTAATTCTGAAAACAGATATGGCTATTATTTATATTTAAGAAAACCTCACACAAAAAGTGAAATTGTAGATTTTTGTTTACATTCACAAAGAGTAGTTCTTTTTGTAAAAAAAGGTGTTTGAACTGATGTCTAAATGTTAATATATTTTTAAATGCAATGGGGGCTTACAAGAATATTTCGACAACTGATAGAAGAAACAAAGTGCAAAATCATGGAATGCCTGGATAGCACATACCATTAGTCACTATCTGCTTGGCTCATGTATATATTACTTATTTTGTGAAACCACCAACACGTATGACACCAGCATATGTTTACCATATGCTTTTTTATCCTTGAGTTTGTTTCCTGAACAGTACACACTGTCCTTAACACAGAATGTATTTAAAATATGGTAAATGGGTCATCACGATAGTAATTCCAAACAAATTCTGCTAAAGGACAACAAAGTATAACATTAAGAGATACAGAAGAGATATTCTTTCACCAAATGAGACCCCCATGTCCCTTAAATTATTCCTCCTATCTATGTTTTGGTATTTTCCATTGAGACACTTTGTCCTTTAAGACAGAGATTTCAGCTTAGCATTTTCCTGAAGATTTGTAGGAGATTATAAAAGGATCCAAATACGAAATGTTTTATCCATACTACGTACTTTTTCTGATCCATTATAAACACACAGGCATATCAGGGAAAAGTGGGCCTCTGTGGGTCTCAGTCTTTTTTTTCCTGAAAACAAGCTTTAAGTAGGACTGTATCAAAATCAGGTGCATCCAATCACCATGGAAATATTTTTGTAATTGCTTCCTGGAGGAGCTGCAGAGACATTTGTAGTCATATATATATATATACACGTGTCTAGGTTTTCCAAATTTGGACTCTTTTGGAACACAATACCAAAGGCCAAATCCATTAACCATGGATAGAACAGAAGTCTCTACACAGCAAAAGATCTCTGAGACTCAGCCAGTGACTTCCTAATTTTAAACTATAGCAAAGTTCAAATTTGTCCAGAATTTAACTTTTTAGGTAAACAATTTTTAGAAAAATCTTATAAAAAGACTATCAAAACCTCCCTGACTTCATGTTTAGCCTTACAGACTGAAAGCCTTGGTGAAGGAAAGGAATGAAATAACATAAGAGGAAGGGGGGGGGGCGGGAAATAGGAGGGAACAGAGAGTAAGTAAAGAGAGAAGAGGTGAGGCTTGTCGCCAGCAAAGGACTCAGGTGTCAAACTAGAGTTTACCTAACACTGGTCAAAGGATCCAGCCAAAGGGAGACCTCAAACCAGAGGTAACTTGCTGGTAGAAGGAAGCCATAAAGATGTTCTGTCTGGCACAATTTGATTATTTTCAATGAAAGAACTGCCCTTTAAACTCTTCCTTTGTTTCTTTTGTTATTTGGTAAGAATTTCTCCACCTGTGTCTATACACGAAAACACAAATAACCAAGCCACACAATGGCATCTTGCCAATATATTTTATGAATTTATTGGCACTCATTTTGATTCGTGAACTCATTTTATGTTTTAGGGTTTTAAAAATGTTAATATGTCCCAGGCTCCCAATTTATTTGAAAACTGAGTTTTGTGTCATAATGTCTCCAATGCTTACTTGTATGTGAACTTAATATCTTACAAATGGCATATCCTTAACTTAGCAGGTGGTGTAGCTTTCTGGGTATTGTGGGTTAGTTTCCCCAAGGCTGGTACTTTTCTTTATAGTTTTTCGTTTTCTTCCACGCCTTTTTCTTGATTTGAAAACTTTGTTATATTTAAATGTCCAGAGGAGACTAGGTCCTAGTAGACGTCTCTATACTCTGCAAAATTGCATTAAGGGAGTACATTTACTAATTTACGGAAGTGAGGTAGCTAAAATGGTTTGTTCCTTCTGCACATCACTAAACTGATGGCAATTATTATTACTAAGGCAAAGAAATCAATGCTCAAGCAATCACATTGTTAATACAGACCCAAAGATCCTCTCAAAGAGATAATCCACCCAGGCCATCGGGGGCCCTCTGAAGTTTCCTTCCCACCCTGGGTGGCTGTTCTATGCAGTAAATTAGATTTGAGATCAGTACATCTCTTTCCTTCAGTTCTCTGTTTAGCCTTTCCTCACTCTCTCAATCTTTTCTGACATATATGTGAACACCTTCACAGCACTTTGGCATCTGAGACAGCTCAGATTAATGTAAATGTAGTGATTTCCTAGGTTTTATAGCTAGTAAATGGTGCAGTTGGGCTTAGACCTATGGTCAAAGAGAATTCTTTCATGTTGAAAATGTTAGAAGTCCATTCACCTTTCCTCTAGCATTGAATGTCCATTCTGGTGACCACCAACATTCTAACATGCAAGATTTATTAAAAAATGCCATTCTCTTCTCCATCCATATCATTTTACATCATGTGACTTAAACATTTCTTAACAGGCTTCCCACTTCTTTTTTCAGGCTATTCATAAAAATGAGTATGTAGGAAAATGAGACTTTGGGCATAATTGTGTCTATTTATAGTATATCTATTGTGTGATAACTGAATTGCTTGTTTAAAATATATGGTGCTTACAGGGACCCCCTCCCTCTGGGAGAAATATTCTTCCCCCTCAAATATCAGTGTCGGCCACGTGACTAGTTGTAACAAATGGAATATGAGCAGAATGGACACATCCCGGATCTGAGCAGAGGTTTCAGAGCCGTACATCATGCTGCCGTTGTTCTTTTCCTGTAGAAAAGCATTTCCCAAATTGGGGCCACTCTTTCTGCCTGGATTTGGGAATAAAGACTTGGGGCAACAGCTACCTCATAGCCAACATGCCACATGAGTGAGAAATAAACCTTGGTTGTAAGTCACTGAGGTTTGGAGGTCGGTTATCACAACATTATAATATAGCAAATGCTGACTAACCACGTATAATGCATGTCAGTGGGGCCACTGGTTTCACACACAATGGCTTTTGATACATTTCTTGTGGGTAATTTTGATACCCATATATTTCTAAATTAATTAGAATTTGTTAGAGCAGCTATTTTGCCAACAGCTAAAGTTATTCTTTTATATTGCTATTCACTGATTTTTTTCATTTTTTATATTTTTATTTTTTAATTTTTAAATTTAATTTTATTTATTTTTTTATTCAGCAGGTTCTTATTAGTCATCAGTTTTATACACATCAGTGTATACATGTCAATCCCAATCGCCCAGTTCATCACACCCCCACCCCCACCCCCAACCCCACGGCTTTCCCCCCTTGGTGTCCATACATTTGTTCTCTACATCTGTGTCTCAACTTCTGCCCTGCAAACCAGTTCATCTGTACCATTTTTCTAGGTTCCACATACATGCATTAATATATGGTATTTGTTTTTCTCTTTCTGACTTACTTCACTCTGTATGACAGTCTCTAGATCCATCCACGTCTCAACAAATGACCCAATTTCTTTCCTTTTTATGGCTGAGTAATATTCCATTGTATATATGTACCACCTCTTCTTTATCCATTCATCTGTTGATGGGCATTTAGGTTGCTTCCATGACCTGGCTATTGTAAATAGTGCTGCAGTGAACACTGGGGTGCATGTGTCTTTTTGAATTATGGTTTTCTCTGGGTATATGCCCAGTAGTGGGATTGCTGGATCATATGGTAATTCTATTTTTAGTTTTTTAAGGAACCTCCATACTGTTCTCCCTAGTGGCTGTACCAATTTACATTCCCACCAACAGTGCAAGAGGGTTCCGTTTTCTCCACACCCTCTCCAGCATTTGTTGTTTGTAGATTTTCTGATGATGCCCATTCTAACTGGTGTGAAGTGATACCTCATTGTAGTTTTGATTTGCATTTCTCTAATAATTAGTGATGTTGAGCAGCTTTTCATGTGCTTCTTGGCCATCTGTATGTCTTCTTTGGAGAAATGTCTATTTAGGTCTTCTGCCCGTTTTTGGATTGGGTTGTTTGTTTTTTTAATATTGAGCTGCATGAGCTGTTTATATATTTTGGAGATTAATCCTTTGTCTGTTGATTCATTTGCAAATATTTTCTCCCATTCTGAGGGTTGTCTTTTCGTCTTGTTTATGGCTTCCTTTGCTGTGCAAAAGCTTTGAAGTTTCATTAGGTCCCATTTGTTTACTTTTGTTTTTATTTCCATTACTCTAGGAGGTGGATCAAAAAAGATCTTGCTGTGATTTATGTCAAAGAGTGTTCTTCCTATGTTTTCCTCTAAGAGTTTTATAGTGTCCGGTCTTACTTACATTTAGGTCTCGAATCCATTTTGAGTTTATTTTTGTGTATGGTGTTAGGGAGTGTTCTAATTTCATTCTTTTACATGTAGCTGTCCAGTTTTCCCAACACCAGTTATTGAAGAGACAGTCTATCTTTTCTCCATTGTCTATCTTTGCCTCCTTTGTCATAGATTAGTTGACCATAGGTGCGTGGGTTTATCTCTGGGCTTTCTATCTTGTTCCATTGATCTGTGTTTCTGTTTTTGTGCCAGTACCATATTGTCTTGGTTACTGTAGCTTTGTAGTATAGTCTGAAGTCAGGGAGTCTGATTCTTCCAGCTCCATTTTTTTCCCTCAAGACTGCTTTGGCTATTCGGGGTCTTTTGTGTCTCCATACAAACTTTAAGATTTTTTGTTCTAGTTCTGTGAAAAATGCCATTGGTAATTTGATAGGGAGTGCATTGAATCTGTAGATTGCTTCGGGTAGTATAGTCATTTTCACAATATTGATTCTTCCAATCCAAGAACATGGTATATCACTCCATCTGTTGGTATCATCTTTTTTTTTTTTTTTTTTAAAGGATTTTCTTATTTATTTATTTATTTATTTTTGGCTGTGTTGGGTCTTCGGTTCGTGCGAGGGCTTTCTCCAGTTGCGGCAAGCGGGGGCCACTCTTCATCGCGGTGCGGGGACCGCTCTTCATCGCGGTGCGCGGGCCTTTCTCTATCGCGGCCCCTCCCGTCGCGGGGCACAGGCTCCAGACGCGCAGGCTCAGCAATTGTGGCTCACGGGCCCAGCTGCTCCGTGGCATGTGGGATCTTCCCAGACCAGGGCTCGAACCCGTGTCCCCTGCATTAGCAGGCAGATTCTCAACCACTGCGCCACCAGGGAAGCCCTGTTGGTATCATCTTTAATTTCTTTCATCAGTGTCTTATAGTTTTCTGCATACAGGTCTTTTGTCTCCCTAGGTAGGTTTATTCCTAGGTATTTTATTCTTTTTGTTGCAATGGTGAATGGGAGTGTTTCCTTAATTTCTCTTTCAGATTTTTCATCATTAGTGTATAGGGATGCAAGAGATTTCTGTGCATTAATTTTGTATCCTGCAACTTTACCAAATTCATTGATTAGATCTAGTAGTTTTCTGGTGGCATCTTTAGGATTCTCTATGTATAGTATCATGTCATCTGCAAACAGTGACACTTTCAATTCTTCTTTTCCAATTTGTATTCCTTTTACTTCTTTGTCTTCTCTGATTGCTGTGGCTAGGATTTCCAATACTATGTTGAATAATAGTGGTGAGAGTGGACATCCTTGTTTTCTTCCTGATCTTAGAGGAAATGCTTTCAGTTTTTCACCATTGAGAATGATGTTTGCTGTGGGTTTGTCATATATGGCCTTTATTATCTTGAGGTAGGTTCCCTCTCTGCCCACATTCTGGAGAGTTTTTATCATAAGTCAGTGTTGAATTTTGTCAAAAGCTTTTTCTGCATCTATTGAAATGATCATATGGTTTTTATACTTCAGTTTGTTAATATGGTGTATCACATTGACTGATTTGCGTATATTGAAGAATCCTTGCATCCCTGGGTTAAATCCCACTTGATCATGGTGTATGATCCTTTTAATGTGTTGTTGGATTCTGTTTGCTAGTATTTTGTTGAGGATTTTTGCATCTATATTCATCAGTGATATTGGTCTGTAATTTTCATTTTTTGTGGTATCTTTGTCTGGTTTTGGTATCAGGGTGATGGTGGCCTTGTAGAATGAGTTTGGGAGTGTTCCTTCCTCTGCAATTTTTTGGAAGAGTTTGAGAAGGATGGGTGTTAGCTCTTCTCTAAATGTTTGATAGAATTCACCTGTGAAGCCATCTGGTCCTGGACTTTTGTTTGTTGGAAGTTTTTTTTTTATATATATATTCCATTTATAGTTATTATAAAATATTGGCTATATTCACTTTGTTGTGCAATACATCCTTGTAGATTATTTATTTATTTATTTATTTATTTATTTATTTATTTATTTATTTTTGGCTGTGATGGGTCTTCCTTGCTGTGCACGGACTTTCTATAGTTGGCGCGAGCTTGGGCTACTCTTCGTTGCGGTGCACGGGCTTCTCATTGCAGTGCGCGGGCTTCTCATTTCGGTGGCTTCTCTTGTTGCAGAGCACGGGCTCTAGGTGCACAGGCTCAGTAGTTGTGGCACACAGGCTTAGTTGCTCTGCGGCGTGTGGGATCTTCCCAGACCTGGGCTCGAACCCGTGTTCCCTGCATTGGCAGGCAGATTCTTAACCACTTCACCACCAGGAAAGCCCTGTTGGAAGATTTTTAATCACAGTTTCAATTTCATTACTTGTGATTGGTCTGTTCATATTTTCTATTTCTTCCTGGTTCAGTCTTGGAAGGTTATACCTTTCTAAGAATTTGTCCATTTCTTCCAGGTCGTCCACTTTGTTGGCATAGAGTTGCTTGTAATAGTCTCTTATGATGCTTTGTATTTCTGCAGTGTCCGTTGTAACTTCTCCTTTTTCATTTCTAATTTTATTGATTTGAGTCCTCTCCCTCTTTTCCTTGATGAGTCTGGCTAAATGTTTATCAATTTTGTTTATCTCTTCAAAGAACCAGCTTTTAGTTTTATTGATCTTTGCTCTTGTTTTCTTTGTTTCTATTTCATTTATTTCTGCTCTGATCTTTATGATTTCTTTCCTTCTGCTAACTTTAGGTATTGTTTGTTCTTCTTTCTCTAGTTCTTTAGGTGTGAGGTTAGATTGTTTATTTCAGGTTTTTCTTGCTTCCTGAGATAGGATTGTATCTCTATAAACTTCCCTCTTAGAACTGCTTTTGCTGCATCCCATAGGTTTTGGATTGTCGTGTTTTCATTATCATTTGTCTCTAGGCATTTTTTGATTTCCTCTTTGATTTCTTCAGTGATCTCTTGGTTACTTAGTAACGTATTGTTTAGCCTCCATGTGTTTGTGTTTTTTACTTTTTTTTCCCTGTAATTGATTTCTAACCTCATGGCGTTGTGGTTGGAAAAGATGCTTGATATGATTTCAGTTTTCTTAAATTTACTGAGGCTTGATTTGTGACCCAAGATGTGATCTATCCTGGAGAATATTCCATGTGCACTTGAGAAGAAAGTGAAATCTGCTGTTTTCCGATGTAATGTCCTATAAATATCCTTTAAATCTATCTGGTCTATTGTGTCATTTAAGGCTTGTGTTTCCTTATCACTTTTCTGTCTGGATGATCTGTCCATTGGTGTAAGTGAGGTGTTAAAGTCCCCCACTATTATTGTGTTACTGTTGATTTCCTCTTTTATAGCTGTTAGCATTTGCCTTATGTATTGAGGTGCTCCTATGTTGGGTGCATATATATTTATAATTGTTGTATCTTCTTCTTGGATTGATCCCTTGTTCATTATGTAGTGTCCTTCCTTGTCTCTTGTAACATTCTTTATTTTAAAGTCTACTTTATCTGATATGAGTATTGCTACTCCAGCTTTCTTTTGATTTACATTTGCGTGCAATATCTTTTTCCATCCCCTCACTTTCAGTCTGTATGTGTCCCTAGGCCTGAAGTGGGTCTCTTGTAGACAGCCTATATACGGGTCTTATTTTTGTATACATTCAGTGAGCCTGTGTCTTTTGTTTGGAGCATTTGATCCATTCACGTTTAAGGTAATTATCAATATGTATGTTCCTGTTACCATTTTCTTAACTGTTTTGGGCTTGTTTTATAGGTCCTTTTCTTCTCTTGTGTTTCCTGCCTAGAGAAGTTCCTTTAGCATTTGTTGTAGAGCTGGTTTGGTGGTGCTGAATTCTCTTAGCTTTTGCTTGTCTTAAAGTTTTTGATTTCTCAGATGAATCTGAATGAGAGCCTTGCTAGGTAGGGTATTCTTGGATGTAGGTTCTTCCCTCTCATCACTTGAAATATATCGTGCCACTGTCTTCTGGCCTGCAGAGTTTCTGCTGAGAAATCAGCTCATAACCTTACGGGGGTTCCCTTGTACGTTATTTGTTGCTTTTCTCTTGTTGCTTTTAATATTTTTTCTTTGTCTTTAATTTTTGTCCATTTGATTACTACGTGTCTCAGCGTGTTTTTCTTTGGGTTTATCCTTCCTGGGACTGTGTGCTTCCTGAATTGGATGACTGTTTCCTTTCCCATGTTAGGGAAGTTTTCAGCTATTGTCTCTTCAAATATTTTCTCAGGTCCTTTCTCTCTCTCTTCTCCTTCTGCGACCCATATAATGTGAATGTTGGTGCATTTAATATTGTCCCAGAGGTCTCGTAGACTATCCTCATTTCTTTGCATCCTTTTTTCTTTATTCTGGTCCATGGCAGTGATTTTCCCCATTCTTCTTCCAGCTCACTTATCCATTCTTCTGCCTGTTATTCTGCTATTGATTCCTTCTAGTGTATTTTTCATTTCATTTATTATATTGTTCATCTCTGTTTGCTTGTTCTTTAATTCTTCTAGGTCTTTGTTAAACATTTCTTGTATTTTCTCAATCTGTGCCTCCATTTTTTTTCTGAGATCTTGGATCATCTTTACTATCATTACTCTGAATTTTTTTCAGGTAGATTACCTATCTCCACTTAGTTGTTCTTCTGGGATTTTATCTTGTTCCTTCATCTAGGACATATTCCTCTGCAATCTCATTTTGTCTAAATTTCTGTGATTGCAGTTTCCGTTTGCTGGCTGCAGGGTTGTAGTTCTTCTTGCTTCTGCTGTCTGCCCCCTGGTGGATGAGGCTGTCTAAGAGGCTTGTGCAAGCTTCCTGGTAGGAGGGACTGTTACCTGGCCACTGGTGAGTGGAGCTGGGTCTTGTCCCTGTGGTGGGCAGGGTGATAAAGTCTTTTTCACTTGAGAGTAGGCCTTTGATATGGAGAATACACTGGAATTATTTCAAATTGTTACTTTTCTCCTCATTTTTCCAAAGACAAAATATTATTTTTCTTGGCTGTTTACCATGAGAACATGGTATTGTTCCTGGAGGTAAAACCCAAGAAAGGGTTCCTGCACCCCTACCAAGACTACAAGCTCTAGGATTTTCTCATTCTCAAGGTAGTCTACACTCCAAGCAGTTAATCAAATAAACATTTAAGTTCTCCTGCCAGTTTATGGATCCATTGGCTTTTGCTTTAGCTGAGTTGATCTCAGCTGTTTTTCTCTATATTTGCATGTGTTTCTCAATATGGAGGTAGAGGTTAGCCCTGTGATATCAATTCTCTTATGTGTCCAAGAAAAGTCATTGATTTTTTTTTTTTTTAATTTTATGTTGGAGTATAGTTGATTAACAGTGATGTGTTAGTTTCAGGTGTACAGCAAAGTGATTCAGTTATATATATACTTGTATCTATTCTTTTTCAATTTCTTTTCCAATTTAAGTTATTACAGAGTATTGTGCAGAGTTCCCTCTGCTCTACAGTGGGTCTTTGTTGGTTATCTATTTTAAATGTAGCAGTGTGTATATGTCAATCCCAAACTCCCAATCTATCCCTTTCCCCACTTCTCCCCCCACCCGCCCCCACCCCCAGTAATGATAAGTTCATTCTCTAAGTCTGTGAGTCTGTTTCTGTTTTGTAAATAAGTTTGTTTGTATCATTTTTTTTAGATTCTGCATATATAAACAATATCATATGGTATTTGTCTTTCTCTGTCTGACGTCACTTAATTATGATAATCTCCAGGTCCATCCATGTTGCTGCAAATGTCATTATTTCATTCCTTTTAAAAATTTTTTTAATTAATTAATTAATTTATTTATTTTTGGCTGCGTTGAGTCTTCGTTGTTGCACTCAGCCTTTCTCCAGTTGCGGCAAGCGGGGGTTACTCTGCGTTGCGGTGCGCGGGCTTCTCATTGCGCTGGCTTCTCTTGTTGTGGAGCACAGGCTCTAGGCACACAGGCTCAGTAGTTGTGGCACACGGGCTTAGTTGCTCCATGGCATATGGGATCTCCTCAGACCAGGGATCAAACCCATGTCCCCTGCATTGGCAGGTGGATTCTTAACCACTGTGTCACCAGGGAAGTCCCTATTTCATTCTTTTTAATGGCTGAGTAATATTCCTTTGTATATATGTACCAAATCTTCTTTATCCCTTCATCTGTTTATGGACATTTAGGTTGCTTCTGTGTTTTGGCTATTGTAAACAGCACTGCAATGAACATTGGGGTGTATATATCCTTTTGGACCATGTTTTTCTCTGCATATACGCCCAGGAGTGAGCCTATTGCTGGAATATGGTAGCGCTATTTTTAGTTTCTTAAGGAACCTTCATACTGTTCTCCATAGTGGCTGTACCAATTTACATTCCCACCAACAGTGTAGGAGTTTTCCCTTTTCTCCACCATTTATTGTTTGTAGACTTTTTGGTGATGGCCATTCTGACTGGTGTGAGGTGATATCTCACTGTAGTTTTGATTTGCATTTCTCTAATAATTAATGATGTTGAGCATCTTTTCATGTACCTTTTGGCCATCTGTATGTCTTCTTTGGAGAAGTGTCTATTTAGGTCTTCTACCCATTTTTTGATTGGGTTGTTTTGATATTGAGCCACATGAGCTGTTTGTAAATTTTGGAGATTAATTCCTTGTTGATTGTATTGTTTGCAAATATTTTCTCCCATTCTGTGAGTTGTCAGTTAGTTTTGTTTATGGTTTCCTTTGCTGTGCAAAAGCTTTTGTGTTTAATTAGGCCCCATTTGTTTATTTTTGTTTTTATTTCTGTTACTCTAGGCAATGGATCAAAAAAGACATTGCTGTGATTTATGTCAAAGAGTGTTCTACCTACATTTGCCTCTAAGAGTTTTATAGTGTGCAGTTTTACATTTAGGTCTTTAATCCATTTTGAGTTTATTTTTGTGTGTGTCGTTAAAAAATGTTCTAATTTCTTTTTTTGCATGTAGCTGTCCAGTTTTCCCAGCACCATTTATTGAAGAGACTGTCTTTTCTCCATTGTATAGTCTTGCCTCTTTTGTTGTAGATTAATTGACCATAGACTTCTCTCCTGTTCCATTGATCTATATTTCTGTTTTTGTGCCAGTACCATACTTTTTTGATGACTGTGGTTATGTAGTATAGTCTGAAGTCATGGATCCTGATTTCTCCAGCTCTGTTTTTCTTTCTCCAGGTTGCTTTGGCTATTCAGGGTCTTTTGTGTCTCCATACAAATTTAAAAATTTTTTGTTCTAATTCTGTGAAATGTGCCATTGGTAATTTGATAGAGATTGCATTGACTCTGTAGGTTCGCTTGGGTAGTAGAGTCATTTTAACAATATTCATTCTTCCAATCAAAGAACATGGTATTTCTTTCCATTTGTTTTTGTCATCTTCGATTTCTTTCATCAGCATCTTATAGTTTTCAGGGTACAGGTATTTTGCCTCCTAGATATTTTTTTATTGTTGATGCAGTGGTAAATGGGATTTTTCTTTAATTTCTCTTTCTAATCTTTTGTTGTTAGTGTATAGAAATGCAATGGATTTCTGTGTATTAATTTTGTATCCTGCAACTTTACTGAAATCATTGATGAGCTCTAGTAGTTTTCATCTTTTTCAGCTTTTTTTCTGGCCTGGAATGATTACTTCCAAGCTGAAGTCATGTCATAGCTGAAACCAGAAGTCAATATTTACTTTTTTTGATAAATAAAATAGCTGAGTGTTTCAATTCAGGACTCATTTTTCTTATTTAAAATAATCCTCACTATTGATAGCTTATAGAAAAAAATTACAAAGTCCATGAGGAAATTCATTGCCAAGAGAGAAAAGGCACACATACAACAAATGGCAGTATTTGTACTTGAGAAACTAGAAAAACCAGAATCCATTCTGAAAGGGACTTTAAAGCAAACATATTTAAAAGATCAGAGGATAAAAGGAATTCAGTAAGATCCATAAGAAAATTTTAAGACTATATGATAAAATGAACAAGAAGATTGTAAAAAGCATTAAATATAATTTTGGTAGCTAAAAGTGTAGGATTGAAATAATAAAAACTCAGTGGATCAGTTAAAGCATTGATTGATATAGATAACCAGAGAATTAGAAGATAAATCTGAAGAAGCCATTCAGAATGCAGCTCAGATATTTTTTTAAAAAGACAAATTATGATTTGTCCTAAAAAAATAAAAAGACAAATTATCTTCAAGGAAGACAAAATGAGAAGCTCTGCTATGTATCTAAAAGGAGTCCCAGGAGAGAATGGGAGAGAGAAAAAAGTCCTGATGTGATGGTTCCAAGTTTTTAGGAATTGTAAAAATATTTTGAGTCCCCTGTGATTGTAAAAGCATATCAAGTCTCTAGTAAGATAAATAAATGCAAATTCATTCCTTAAAAACATCACAGAAACTGCAGAACATTTGGAGAGAGAGTAAGAGGAACGTTTTAAAGGCTACTAGAGAGTCAAGACGGATTACATATAGATAGCAATCACAGTGGCAGAGTATTTCTTAGAAACGTCAATGGATCTCAGAAGATAAAGGACAAATATCTTTAAAGTACCGAGGGGAAATCTGTTTATTTAGATTTAGATACCTTTTCCACACAACTATCAAGAAAATGAAAAGGCAACCTATAGAATGGGAGAAAATATTTGCAAATCATGTATCTTATAAGGGGTTAATATATGAAGAACTGATGCAATTCAGTAGAAAAAATGATTTAAAAATTGGCAGAGGAACACACATGTTTCCAAAGAAGACATACAAAGGACTAAGAGGTACATGAAAAGGTGCTCAACATCACTAATCATCAGGGAAATGCAAATCAAAAGCACAATGAGGTATCACCTCACATCTGTTAGAATGTCTATTATGAAAAGACAAGAAATAACAAGTATTGGCAAAGATGTGGAGAAAAGGGAACACTTGTGCATTGCTGGTGGAAATGTAAATTGGTGCAGACAATATGGAAAACAGTATGGAAAAAAAAAAATTAAAAATAGAACTACCACATGATCCAGCAGTTCCACTTCTGGGTATTTATCTAAAGAATGCTCATTGCAGCAATATTTACAATAGCCAAGACATGGAAACAACCTAAGTATCCATCAATGGATGAATAGATAAAGAAAATTATATATATTTGTACATACACAGGAATATTATTCAGTCATATAAAAGATGGAAATCCTGCCATTCATGACAATAAGAAGGGACCTTGAGAGCATTATGCTAAGCGAACTAAGTCAGACAGAGAAAGACAAGTACTGTGGGATCTCACACATGCAACCTAAAAAGCCCAAACTCATGGATACAGAGAACAGATTGGTGGTTGCCCGAGGCAGGAGATGGGAGGTTGGCAAAATGAGCGAAGATGATCTTCTAGTTATAAATAAATCTGGGGTTGTAAATGTACAGCATGGTGACTGTAGTTACGAGTACTGTATTATATATTTGAAAGTTGCTGAGAGAGTAGATCTTAAAAGTTTTCATCACAATAAAAAAAGTTGTAACTATGTGTGGTGATAGATGTTAACTAAACTTATTTTGGCAGTCATTTTGCAGTATATGCATATATCAAATCATTATGTTGTACACCTAAACTAATACAAAATAATTTTTTGTAATGTACAGCATGGTGACTGTAGTTACGAGTACTGTATTATATATTTGAAAGTTGCTGAGAGAGTAGATCTTAAAAGTTTTCATCACAATAAAAAAATTGTAACTATGTGTGGTGATAAATGTTAACCAAACTTATTTTGGCAGTCATTTTGCAATATATGCATATATCAAATCATTTTGTTGTACACCTAAACTTATACAAAATATATGTAAATTATATCTCAATTAAAACAAGATTCCACATATAGAGAGATCTCACACACACACACAAAGAAAAACTTTTCACATCTTTTGCCATTTTTTTTTACGCTTTTAATATCTAATGATCAGGAAGATGTGTAATAATTTAAAAGTAACTATATACAGTAACACTTAAAACTGAATTTGTATCATATTAAACACAACTGTACCTACATACATTTGAAAGGTGATGATGTAAGTCCTTCTCTATAATATATATGTCATATGTGTAATGTGTAACATGTAATAGATGTTTAACATATACTAAAATACATTTTATTGTCAATCAATGGCCAGAGCTTAGTGCTTGAACATAATCATGGACCATTTGCCACAATTACTCACCCACAATATTTTTTAAAACTGTAACTTGACAGCCTCTCATGGCTCTGTTTTGAAGCTTGTTTCTTACAGTCCTGGTAGTATATTATTTTATGCTGAGTTTCAGCCATATTGGTCAACATACCTTCAAATTATAGTATTTTCCAGCCTTTGCACATTCTAACAGATATCCCTGGTCCCCAGCTGCTGTGATTTGCTCTGGTGGAGACTCAGGCTGTTTTAAGAGACAGTGTAGTTCTGGAATGTAGGACTGACTTTGGATCTCAGTGCAGCATACATGCAATTGGCTAAGGATCAGAGTTTTGGCTGCATGGATAGATCTGGGTCCTCTGAGAGCAATTCTAATTTCAGGTATCTTAGATGTTGGAGGATATTGCCAAAATATTTTTTATTCCTTAAAAACACTCAGATTCCCCCTCCCCTGCCACTTTTTCAGTCTAATAAATCCCAAAGGAGCCTTAAAAATAAAATATATTTTCAAAACAAAATGTGTTCTCTCAATCATAGGAGAAACAGCTGTTTCTCACTGGGTCATTCAGTCAGAATATATCCATGAAATATATATATATGTGTATATATATATATATATATATATATATATATATATATATTTCACTTTTTGAGAGGGTGCAAGTAATATATGTGTTATACTTTTAGCCACACCTTTGTTTGCTCTGAGATTAAAGAATATATGTGATTTCCTTAGAAATATACAAGCTCAGGAAAAACCCTCATGATAACAAATCCTTGCCCAGCCATCAGCTTCTTCTTATATGCTGTGAATGCAGTTTCCTGAGGAACAACTTTCAGGAAAATGTGCTATTCTTTGATGTCTTAATTTCTTATCTTTGAATCTCCGAACAGTTTTTAGAAATTCAAGGCATGTCAACTCTTTTCAGCTCATTAATTCAACAAATTTGGTTGATCTCTATGCCAGGCACTGTGATAGTTGGTGGGGATTCCCTGATGACTCTGAAAGAAATAGTCCATAGCCATGCAACATTAAGTTCTCAATGCCCTTGATACCAGATTCTTGGCTTCAATGGAAAACTTTACTTCTTTTTAAAAACTATCAGTGGTCTCTCCTCTCTTATTTTTTGAGCCAGATTCCTCACACACAGCAGCAGTCATCTCCCCCATCGTAGCTCAGCCTGATCGTTCTGAAGGACTTTCTATTGCTGGACTGTATCTATATAGCTGGTGGCAGAATGGTTCTAAAACAGGAATACAGGGGCATCATTTTTCTAAACAGATAAGTCAGTGATACCTCTTAGTACAAACACAGCATTGCGAACAACAGAAGACCAGAAGTATCAGTTGCTCTGTTTTGGGTAAAGTGGGAGATAGGCATTTTTGCAGTACAGCTCAGTGGAAAGAACTTGGACATTAGAGTTTTTTCTAAATCTTTCATAGAGCTATATGAGCTTGGACAATGTCTTCTTTTGTCTTTTGTTTCTTCATATGGCAAATGGGAATAATATTACCTGGCTTATATGGTTGAGTATTTATTCAGAAATGGTACAATGCAGCAATAGTGGATAGTAACTATTATATATAAAAATATGTACATTTTATCTTATAATATGACTTATGGAATCAATATTGATTAACTAGGGCACAGCTCTACTTGCCGTGGATATGCTATGGATATGTATTATTTTACACCTTTTAACCTCTGATCTGCTCCAGCAACAAAATATGCTGCTAGTTCCATGCTCTGTCATGCAAATAAACACGGAATGCCCACAGTATTTAGCGTAAGCTGGTCTTCTAATACTTAATATGAAAATCATTGCACTTATAGCTACCAAAATTTAGCTTTCCTTTTTCTTAAACATGGAGAATTTTTAAAAACCAATTTCAGACCTGAAAGACACCTCAGTTTTTGTATCTAGTACTGGCTTTTGTCCAAATGTCATGTAAGGAATTTATTAATATTACTATAATACTTCAGAGGACTGTGGAATGTACATTCTAGGCGAATTTTTTAGGCTCTGTAGGGGGGGGAGGGAAAGAGCAGAGATGATGGTGGGATAGAATTCTCTTCTCTGCAGGAGGGAGAAAGAGAATTTTCTTTATGCCACTCTTTCATGTTGAGGCCTGCACTGCTGTGCCCATAGCATCCTAACATAATATTAAATCACTGGTTCCTGCGTGGGCTCGTCATATCTTGTCCCTGACTCAGAAGGAATTTAATAAGAATTTCCTAAAAATGTATTGGTGACAATAAAAAAAACAGAGACTAATATATTTTATAACTGTATTTCTTGGGCGAGCCAGTACTATTTTGGTAAAATAAAAATATTTCATACTTCATTGTTAATACTTTCATTTAAAATATGCATCATTTTTGGTTTTGTTGCAAATATTTTGGAATATTATCATCTACTATTGATATAATAAAAGTTTAATTTAATATTTTTAAAGTTCTTTAATGGGAAAACTGACACAGGTTAATCAAAGACATTGAGAGTAATTGCTGTTTTTTTATGAGAATTTTCTCCAACACTTAGCTATTTAAGAACATTTCATTTAATTTAATCACTAAATGCAAAGGTCTTTGCCTAGTCCATTATCTTTGACCCATTTCCAGCATTTGTTGGAGTTTTCCTCCCCTTTCTTATTGAAACCTTACTCTTCCTTAGGCTTCTGTAACATGTTCCTCTCTAGATGTGCTGATTATTTACCTATTGTCTCTCAAATTCAAGACACCCTTTTCTGCTCTGCTCTATAAGGCTGGGCGTGGAACTCTATAAATAACTTTTCCCAGACTGCCTTATCAGTTGGCTTCTGTTAGGCCCTGCCAGTAGAGGGCCCTAGAGAGAGGTTGGAAGGTGAAGGGAGAGAAGGAGGGTTTCCTTTCTGGTTTTCCAGTCGGTAGCAGCATTGTTCCAGTAACAGCGGACAGCTGGCTGCAGCCTCCAGCTTCTTTTGCCACTACCAGCACCTGTTGGTAACAACATGCTTCCTTTAAAGACTGGAGTATGAGATGTTCCCGTATTCCCTCACACACTGGAGCACATTCTTCTGGGCACCTGTTGAACTGTGTCCCCTCCGCAGAGTTCTTGGCACCTGCCCGGCCAGAGATCTAAGAACCAGCTTCAAGGAGCTTTCGCCAAAGGACCAAACACCAGGATTTCTGGGCCCCTCATCCAAATTCAAGGTTCTGACATCACCACCTCTTTTCCTTTGTTTTCCCAGCCCAAGGGACAGTAGCTGCTTCCTACAGTTATTAATCTCTGTGCAACCTCAGCAATCCCTTTTCTGTTCTTGCAACCATCTAATATCAACTGATTCTCTGTATTAAATTCCATTTTAGAAATACCTAGCGTGCTTTCTCTTTTCCTGACGCTATTCACAGTTCTCTCTTTACTCTGCTTCCTTTACTGGATCCTTTTTCCCCGGGACTATTTAGTCCTTCATATACGCTCTGTATATCAAAATCTGTATATCAAAGGTCAGATCCATTTCCTCAGCTTCAAACATCACATCTCCACCAGTTCACATCATCAACTGTTCACTCAGTATTTTTGTTGGAATTTCCTCTCAACTCAATGTATTTACAATGACTCAGATCAAACTCTTCTTTCACGTACCATTTCCATGTTTCACCGTGTGCTTCCTCTTCAAACTTGCCTGTTTCAATCAATGGTACCTCAATCATCTTAGGAAGACTCATACTTTAGAATTTTAAAATTCTCTCCTCTTATTAGACCCTCATATTCAGTCAGTAATAATATCACCTAGATTATTCTTTTATACTATATTTTGCAGTTATCCTTTTCTTACCCACTACCATCACCAATACCCTAATTTAGATCCTCATTAACCTCACTCTCTGATGACCAGTAAAAATCCATACTGGTTTACCTGTTCCCAAAATTATTCTCTTGTGTACATTGCTACCAGTCTAATTCTCATAGACCCTGAAATCCCCTTCCACAAACCTTCAGTGCTTCCTTCAGCCCGGAAGATAAAATGCAAACCCCTCGGCTGGAAGTCTTACCTCAATAAATGTTTGGCTTTGTCTCTTACCATTACCTCCAATTAAATCTCTACTACAGGAAAATTGGTTTTCTCAATGACATCCCACTGTTCTAACCTTGTCACTCTGTAGAATGTACCCTATTCAGCAAAGCTCTTCTTCGTAATGCCTTCCAAGAACATCTCAGACAGAATTGATCTCTCCCTGTGAGGAACTTTGCCTGGAAACCACTTCTCTGTATTAACTATTTGGCACTAGTCATGGGTTGCATGCAATGCTATCATGAGAAAAGAGGGAAGTATATATTTAACAGATAACAGAGTAGTGCATGGGTGGTCATGCTGTGTGTGAGATAACTCTTAGGATGTATCTATCCAATGTTAGGTCAAATAAGAGGCAAAAAGAAAAAAAAATCTGAACTAACAATTCATTTTTATTTCTTGACAATAATTAAAAATTTTTTTTTAAATTTAGAAGTCACTAAATTAATCAGCTATATTACCTTAATTTTTTGTAGAGATAGAATTTATTAATAAGCCTTGATATTTCTCATTTTATAGGAGTATGTGCTCCATCATTCATAGTTCTAAAATTTTTGTCTTGTATCAGAGATCTGGAAGAAATAATAACATATATTAACATACATAAAATATAATATATTAATATATTTTAGTACTTCTTAAAGACATAAAATATTTTGGGGAAGTTTTGTTTGAGAAAAATTTCCTGCCATATTCCCTCCCTTCCTTCCTGCCTCCCTCCTCGCTTCCTTCCTTCCTCCCTCCTCCCTTCCTTCCTCCCCCCTCCCTTCCTTCCTCCTCCTCTCTTTCCCTCGCTCCTTCTCTCCCTTCCTTCCTTTCATCCATCCAAATATGTTATAGTAACTCTTGCTTCTGAAAGCCAGGATTCTAATAGTGTCAGATTTCATGATTAAATCAGATAATGTCAAATCTCATTATTAAATGTGACCCATCAGATAAATGCCAGGTTTTGCAGTGTGTAGAGATTTTGAGTGCTTCAAAGGAAAAATGTCTACAGAGAGCAAAATATTTATAAAAAGAATACCAACAAAACGATGTGGAACTGCTTTGTCTACACTTTCTTGAATGGCTTTCTATAATCCGACCCTTGGCAGTGTACAGACAAGTTGAGAGAATTGTTATATATGGAAAACCTCCAAATAACTAAAGAGATATTTTGAACTGTATAGTATGTTAGGAAGGAATCTGGAAAGAGCATCTTAGTTTTTTGCTTTCAGAGAACTTTATAACTGCATAATTTTAGTATGATACCCAAAAACAAATTGAGCTTCTAGTGAGTTTCAGGACAGTTAGTTATGCACAGAGGCAGTGAGTCCCCATGAATGGCAACTCTACACCTCCCACAGTATCTATTTTTACTATTAACATTTTGAAAGTCAAGATGATCTAATTATGTAACTAATAACTGGACAATGAAAGTTTAAATTTATATAATCATATGTTTAATAAGTAGATAATGAGCCCAGTGATAGCAGGGTCCTCAATAAACTTATAAATACACAAAAAATATGTCCTGCTTTTATTCTTATTCGGTTTTCCATGGATACGGAGAGTAAACGATAAATATTTTTCTCATTAAAATCCCTCATATACTTGAAGTCAGCCAAAAAGTCTCCAATGAATAGATCGAGCATGTTCCTGGTTTGCCCAAAACGGTCCCAGCATGGGTCAGTTGTCTTGGCAAAATCTATAATAGCCACTCCCTCCCTTTGCTCTGAAAAGTTTCCCAGATTTTAAGTCTGGGAATTACGTGGTCAATCCACTCATTAATCTTCACTCATTCAGGCCAAATAATCCAAAATATAATCCATTCTTTTTAGAACTATCTTCATTGTTTTTCTCTAAATCATCTCTACTGATAAGGGAGCAGGTTGCAAATTTCCTCCCCTTAACGGTGTGGAGACATTTCAATAGTGAAGGTACCTGCTTTCAGAAAAGATAGCACCAGATCCAGTTATTGAAAGACCAAAGTTAAGGAATAATTGAGGGGGTGGAAGTATTTAAGAGTGACAGAAAGGAGGAGGGTGAGAGAAAAGGTGCCACTGAAAAGTTTATGATAAGCAGATGAATTCTAGTACAAGAAATCAAACACCACGTATTTCAATTCCCACCAGAGGTTCAATTAGAAATAGAATCCTTCTTTGCTTCCTGCCCTACGCTGGCGTGTTGTTACAGGGCATGCACTGTTTTAACAGCTGCAGAGTCTTACCTCAAGAGTGACGGAATTGCACTGGTGATGTTGATCCCTGTATGGAGTTAAAGCTAAGAGGAAACTTGATCATTTGCAGTATGATTTAGGAATTGACGGTGAGCTATGCTCTCTGTATGAGGATAATGAGTTAAGAAAGTCTAAAGTATGTGAAGTCTTAGTACCAGTTTTGCTCAGTAAACCTAGTGTTGGACTTTCTCTTTTCAGACAAACCAAGTATGAAGAACAGCATAGACAAAAATGTACAAAACGTAAATTTTAAAAAATTAAAATATGAACACTGAAATATTCATTTGAGCCTCTGGAACAAGCAAATGGCAAGATGTCACCTGCTTATTTTCTTTTTCTATAGTTTTCTATCCTCCTTTTCTAACTCTGCCTCTATTCCTGTTATTATCACCTCGCATTTAATAACTGTGAACGAGCAGACATCTCCTTATATCCATGTGTTCCTCTGGTCCACTGGTCCTGAAACTTGATCATGCATTATGAACACCTCGAGGGTCCATTGTAACACAGATTGCAAGAGCCCTACTCCCAGAATTTCTGATTCAGTAGGTCTGGGGTAGAGCTCCAGAATTTGCCTTTGTAATGTGTTCCCAGATGACACTATTGCTGCTGGTCAAGGGACCACACTTGACAAGCTCTGTTCTAGTAATTCAAGGTCTTGCTGAAAGGCTTGGTGAAAGTAAACTACTGAGAGGGTAAAGGGAAATGCAAATGCATTGTTTGGGAAGAACATAGGAAAACGAAGCACCAGCTCCCTCAATCAGACTTGTGAAGGGCTCATCACCACTCTTCCCTCTGTGGTCTCCTCCACCAACCCTGCCTCGTTCTTCTGAATTTGATGCTAGGGGTTACTTTTCAAAGCATTCCAAGAGGAAAAGTATGTTTACTGAATTTGAATTTATTGATTAACTAAGTGAATTCATAGATTTGAGAATATTAGGTAAGAGTAACTTTGTAACAACTGGATTTTAAATGTTTGGTGATGTGTTGAGAACTGTTGTGAATACAACATTCATTAAAATATACATAATGAACCTATGTACACGATGGCATGAAAGATGGTGACCTGATCTGGTTTTGGTTCCCAGAATATTGCACAGTTGATGCACAGGTGCAGTGTGCGTTGTTCAGTTGGCACGTTACTTGAATGGTTTTGTTGCTGCTGTGTGTGTCAAAGTATTCAATTTTTTCTTCTAGTGATTTTTCCATTACCACTTTAACTAACCTTCCACCCACCCCCCCACTTATATCTTTTTCAGTATCTTAAAATATAGTGGGATATCTGATTATTTTATTTCTCTTTAGCTAGAACCCAATTTTTTTTACAAAACGTTTTGGGATATCTTTCAATGATATACACAAAACCCAAAAATATATGCATAAATTATAAAGCCAAGGCCATGAAAAATATAGAAGACAAAAGCAAACTCATAGAAAATTTAGAATTAAGGAATGCATATAAAGACTTTAATAATAACATACTTTCATTAATAAATTTAACTCTGAGCTCCTTGGCAGTTGAAGCAAAAGGAGCTGTGATTAGTTTATAGGAATCATATGATCACTTAAGGAGAGGACATACTAGTTGTTTGTAAGGTCAAGCACAAAGGCCCATGCCTTGAGTGGGTCTTTATATAGGGGATTCTGGTTTATGTAGTGGCTGACATTTTAATAGCATTATTGAGTAACTGTAGTAGTCCATTTCATAAAGCATTTTTAGGGTATCTATTAATGTAAGCCAAGGGATAATGTCAAAGTACAACAAAGGAAATATCTTGTCAGAGGCTAAGTAAATAGCACAGCATGATTCAGGGGTTAAAAATTAGGATGTCTAGAGAGAGACATACACCTCATTTTTTTCAAAACAATCTCCAGAAATGAAATTCCTTTCAAATGGCTTCTGAGAGAAGTTAGCTAGCAAACAGTTTGAAAGTATGTTCTCTGGCAATAAATAATTCTTTGTTACTGATTAAGGACAGACTCTGTATTTTAAAAATTAACTAACTGAGCAGGAGGGTTGACAACCTTTTATGAAAACCAGATCAAAAACCAACACTACTTCTTGAATAGATGGCCACCCAATTTCCACATTGAGGTGGGCCAATAGAATAGGTGGGTCCAAGAGTTTACTTGAGAAACAGTTTCTGAGTCTTTTTCAGCATGTGAACAAATGAATTAGTAAGTCTCTAAAGTTCTTCACCATGCAGTGTGACCTAGGTGATTTAGATTGGAACATTTTCAAAACATAAGTTATCAGCCACCCGCTATGGCTATAGAAAAAGAAAATATCTCAGCAAATGCACTGATGGAACCTCTGGTTTTAAGAAACTAATTTCCTTGGTGAATCTGCCAGGATGAATTAGTTACGAATGAATGTGTAACTAACTAAATTATCTTGTTATATGGTGTTGATAGGATCAGTTACATTTTGAAAGATAACTGACCCAAATAATTTTGGTTTTAAAGTAAATGATTTTAAGCAATCTTGGATAATAATAGTTCATAAGCAGAACCAATTTCCCCTTAAGAGTCCTGATAGTCATAATCATGGTGTAAGCATATAGAAGGAGCATTCTAGTCTCAATATCAGACATATTTGTAGTGATCAAACAAACCAATGAAATGTGTAAAAAGAAAATGGGTGGAATTAAAACACAGAAAGATTTTCTGTTCTTTAAAATTATTTGATTAGCTAGTAGGCCATTTCTCCCAATCTTTATTCTCCCAAAAGAGCTATGGCTTTGCCAGCAGATCTGTATAGAGCACCAGGACCAGTACCAGGAAATCACTTAGCAGATATTGACCATTAGTTTTTGCCCAAAGTAAAAGGCTGAGTAAAACTCAACCAAAGTATGTCATTCTGGATAGACTTGGTCACAAGGACAAGATTCAACCAAGTTTGTAACATTGGTCTTTTATAGGATAATCTTGCCCCAAATCTATTATTTCTTATATAAAATATTGAGCTAAGAAATATCTATCTGTAGTTTGTCAAGGAGAAAATTGGCATGGAGTTTGAGATGGAATGTATAATTAATGATACCTTGTTTCAGAAATACTGTAGCTTTCCAACTCTTTTGCTAAAGATCTATATATTTTTTATTTTTCAAGCCTAAGAATGCTGTTGTTCTGTTAATGGAGAAAATGATCCCTGTTTCTAAAGGAGTTGAAGACTTCTGAGTGAATGCATAAGAACTGGAATGTTTCCCCTTTCTTATTTTCCATTCACTGTAGTCATTTAATGATAACTAAATGTCACTGGAGGTTGGGATACATGTGAAATGTACCAAAATAATCTTTGCATAGAAGGAAATCAATTTTAGCACCTTTTAAGGATATGACATAAGAAAAACCCTGCAAATAACTGTGACCAGCACTGAGGCAAGCTAAACTTATTTTCAAATCAATCACTGAGAGGGAAGAGCTGAAAAACAATTTCTTGCTTGTACTGCTCTATAGAAAAATTATGAAAGATACAAAATGTATTATGTTCTTTGATTCCAAATGCATCCTCTTGTGTTCCTTATGTCTTCTTTAGTGTAATAATTTATGTAAAACATGCTTTTTCTTATGAGCAGTTATAAGTATCCATGTTTCCCCATGAGAATGTTCGAGTAGTTAACATATATGAAGAGTAAGTGATACATACTTAGTAAAAATGAACTGTTTTTTGCTATTACAACTCTGTCTCATTTGAGCCGAAAGACAATATTAAAGGTATGTGCGTAATTGGGACTCTTATTGCATCTGTGTTTTCTTCTAAATTAATGCAAAAATAAATATATAAAAGACATTCTATCATTCTGTTTACTAGATCTAGAATGGGCTACACATGTTCTGGAGACTTCAGTAGATTTACAAACTTAGCAGATTTACTGAGCAGACTGAGAATTCCTCCTCCAAGCTGCTTCATTGCCTCTTCCTGAGATCCTCAGTGAATTTTGTCTTTGTAGAAAAAATTTGTCTCACAGTCTTCTGGAAATTTGGAAAGACTCAGAAATCACCCCTTTTTCTGAAGTTGTCTCTTGAGATGTGTTTCTTTTCCTATCGTGTCTCTGAAATGTAAAGTTCCTGCACAGTCGTACATACCATTTTATTTTTCCTTCCTTATATTGAGACCTAAGCATGTTCTAGCAGAGTAAAAATTTCATTTGGCATGTAGCCCATATATTGATGTTCCAAATGATATTTCTCCTAGAACTTGTTGGCTTCTATAATTAACCATTCTTTACATATCAGAGCATATAACTCACATTGCATCACATTTATCTAAGGAAATTCTATTGTTTATATCTAAAGGTAAATGGGCCAAACTTTCTTATATACCACAGCAGCAGATTGTATGCTTTCTTACAGAAATGACCTGGAATGCTTTGGATTCAATATGGTTATTTCATTGGCCTTTTGACGAATAAAGCTCAGCATTAAAGCCAGAGATCCTTAGTAACATAAGTCACTCTATAGAGTTTAGAAAGTTCAATTAATTCTATCAGTTGTCCCATATGCATCTCAAAGAAAGGTCATATTAGCCCATTTACTTTACTTTCGACTGTATACCACATACAGTATTTGCATGCAGATCAGAATTACTTTAGAACAGATTTCCACAGGATAGTCATTGAGGAATCAACGAGTTTTACAAAAGTATTTGTCCTATTCATCATTGAAAACTTGTTTTAAAGAGTGACTCAGTTATAAAGTCACAACCACTCTCAAGGCCTGAAATCATCCATCCCTCTTTGATGGAATGAGTAAAATTTAGTAGTCTGGGTATGAAGATTCATTTAGAGATTCAAAATTGTTTGATTTGTAGCTTTGTGCTCTTAGAAACATCTCAGTACCTCAGAGCAATTATAGTAAAAAAGGTTAATCCTGCCTCACTCTCTGAATTCATCAGTAAGAGGCACATATTTAAGTCACAGCATCCATATTGATAACCAACATTATCTGAAACAGAGAACCTCAATATAGGTGCTAAAACTGGGGAAATATTTCATTTGCTACAAATGGAGAATTAATTTAGAAAGAATGATGTTAGCCTCAGAAGAATATAAAATTTCTTAATTGGTAATGTGGAATAATAGTAAGAACAGGGCCTCTATTTGAATCAGGTTTCAACATAACTACTACATTGGATGTAGAATTGCATTATTGATATCTACTTGTCTTCCCTTCTAATTATAAGCAATTCCAAGTTAAGACCTCTCTCCTTTATATGCCATGAATGCTCACACCTCCTAGTACAGAGATGTAGACACACTACTGATGTCAAAAATCTTAATGTTGAAGAAATGGTGGATTCTATAAGTATCTGTATCTAATTTATTTCAATTTAACAAATGCCCATTGAGTTTCCAGGCAACATTCTGGGTGCAGTAGGTTGCAGATATGAATAAGCCATGGTCCCTGACATCCAGTGAAAGAAACAAACACATTCAACTAATTATAATGGAATATGTATTTTAATGATGGTCTGAATAAATTGTTACGGAAGCACAGAGGAAGAAATGATTTATTTTCTCAGATAAAATATTCAAGAATTGATTCTCAAAGTGCAAAATGTGTGAATTTCATCTTGATATGAATTGGAATTTTCTTTTGTCAGATGAACAGAGTAAAAACGTTTCCAGTAGGAGAAATGGAGTAAGAAATGAAAGAAGTATATCACATTGTGCAAGTAATATTGAGCATCTTAGTATGATTAGAGTGTAGGGAGAGATACTGATTGAATAAATGAATGAATGAAGAGTGGCATAAATTGAAGAATGCTACTCAGTGGATCCTCTAGTTAATTCAGTGCAGACCATGTAGATCCATTTTAATTAAGATAATGAAAGAACCAGATTGTGTTTTAGAAACCTTGGTAGGCAGTCTGGAGGCTGGATTGGAGAACGTACTACAGGGGAAATGGAAATTCAAGGAAACAATTTGTTTTTGCCAAAATTATCAAAGTAAATAAGAAAATAAGTAGTTTTACATAAATTAGGCACATGGTGGTTGCATTCATTCTGTTAGATTTATATGGTGCTTTTTTTTTTTTTTTTAAACTGAAGAGAAACCTGGTTTGGAGTTGCTTCTCTTTTCATCTTTTCAGATTTTATGCCCATGAAGTAAGGAGAATGGTATTTTTTCCCTTATCTGTCTCCTGTCTATGGAATGGCTTATGCCATGTTATTTATCAGAGGCTTTGAAGTCTTTGAAAGAGAACGCCATAAAAATCATAGAGTGTTATTGTCCCTTTTGAACAGAGACCATATTCGCCTTATTTATGCTATCTTTGAACAAGGACCAATAAGATACCGGCTTTTGGCCGATATTTTATACATAAGTTTTTCTTCCTGAATAAATTAGAGGACCATTTCCTGGGACACAGTCCAGCAGAAAATATTGCCCATCAGCAAAATTTCTTGGATGGCAATAAGAACACCATTTCCTATAATGACAAATGAATTGGAAAATTCCTGGCTCTTGGTGGTTTTTCTATGAACATACAAGTTATTCTCTTAAAGTGGAAAATATATTTCTGGAAAAAGTGTTTTGGCTTTAGCAAATACGTATATCCCCTTCTACAGTGCTTGTTAACCAGACTTTCTTGAATTTCTCTACTATTCATAGCTTTCAAATAATATATTATCATAGGCATCTCCTTATTTCCTGAAGTGGCTGCTAATGAAGATGTATTTCTGGTACCTCCTAAATGGTCTGGTTCTTAAATGAAACAGATCTCAGGCAGTCTGATCTCTTAAAGTAGGTGAGGCATCTTTGATTTGCTTGAAGGAAAAAATAGAGAAAATCAAAAGGACTGGGTCTGTTTTTAATGTGATAACACTTCGGCTAGAGTTTCCTCCTTTCTATTTTCTGACTCTAATAAAAAATATCTTACCCTTCAATACCCCAAATTTGAAGAAATCTTACTAGCCAAGTAGTAGAAATGAAGATATAAAATTTTAGTTTATTGTTTAGGTATGTGTCATTCAAATGTGCAATGTTTCCTCAAACATTACAAATTCAGTTCTATAAATTAGCACACAGTGGTAAAGATTAGGAATTTGGACTTCAAACAATTTGATTTTACATTGTAATTAAATACACCTAAACAAAATTTAACTCTTTAAAACTAAGTTGGCAAAGAAGTCTTTTTACATATATTCAGTGTCTGTATTATATATGTGTGTATATGTATGTGGTATTTATGGTAACTTTCAAAGTATGTAATCAATAACCACGAGATGCACTTTCCTACACTCTAAGCTCAGACTAACCTAAAGTAAGGAGTCGATGTATAGTATTAGTACTCCGTTTTAGCTACTTTTTATTCACTTTTTATTTAATAAACATTTTTGAGTCCCTACTTCCTCCCAGGCACTATACTGCATTTTAAAACAATGAAATGTTAGGCGGACAATAGGACATACCCTTGAAAAAATTCATTAAACCGTTCTTCTTGTCAATAGTAATAGTAAACCAAAACACATAAAATTTAAATTACTTTGTGTCTGTGTCTATTGAATTGTAAACCAGTAGAAAGTGGGTAGTTATGTAAGCATTTGTTTTGGGGTAATGATTCAACACTAGATATTCAATGCAATTTTCATGGCAAGATGATTATAATATCATGAGTTTAACTATAAATAAAAAAAATTTTATGCCCAATAATCTAATATTCTGATTACATTGATAGTTATTTGTTATAACCAAGTTTCTACTGCATTTTCAATATTTTTTTTATAAAAATGTCAAACAGACAAAAGGAGACACTAGTAAAATGAACCCATTGTACCCACAGCTAATGCAGTGTTGCTTTAATATCACTTTTTCTCCAAGCGCACACGTGTGCGTATGTATGTTGAGGGGGTGGTAGTGGTAATAGGGAAGTCTGTTTCTGTACATAATATAATATTCCATTTGAGGTTCTTGGGAGGGCACCTAAGATTCAGCAGCATGAGATTGTTGGTTCAAAGCATCGGAAAAACATGTTTTAAATTTAGGTTGCAAATGGAACTGTCCAGTGGGGATTAATCCCCCTGGTAGATAATGACCATCAACACTTATATCACCACCAACATTTGAAAAGTCACAGCAAAGCAGGAAGAGGAGTATGCTTAGTCCAGGTTTAGTGTGATTAAAGGGACCCTGTTCTGCTTGTTTTATTCATCTGGCTGTTTGTAAATGCCCAAGGAAGGTGAAAAATAGCTCCCATCATGAACAACAAAAGTACATTTATCCACCATCCCACCCTCTTCCAGCTTGGCACTGAGAGTGTCTTAACTGTGTGTATTATTTGTATATGAAGAGAACACCCCATTTCTACCTTGAGCTTTATTGTCAGGACAGAGTGGGAGTTGGAGTTGCTCAGTTGCCATACTCTCACCTGAGGATCTAGTCATCAAGAACATGAACAGCTGGGTATAGTTGAGGGTACAGCCAATTGTAAAAATCACAAACTGCTGGTCTTCTATCAGAACCCAGCCCATTAATCTTTTAGTGTGAGGCCTGAACAAAGTTCTTAGAATATTTTAAGCCTACATTTATACAATGGAGATGGCATATAAAAATTTGCATTTTCCACTTTTCTTGAAAAATTAGAATGTCTGGTATCATTGCACTAACAATGGCCAAGAGGCATCTATTTCTTTGGACAGGTAACTTCTCCTAATATACTGCAGTTCCCACCCAGCCAGGGTCATTCATCCGTGCTCCCAGCTATGGGAGAAGAACTTGAGCTGCTAATCCTGGTGTAAAGCCATTAACAAGTGCTGCTCCCTCCATGTAAACTGACGGAACCAAACAAGCTGACTTCCAAGGACGGAAGCCCTGTTCGTGACTTTGAAATTGGACCTAAGAATGTATATTTTGACCAAGGTATCACAGTACAAAGATGTGAATTTCTAATGTGTTAGCTTATGAGGAGGAAATTTCCCAACAGATGACCTAGAACCAGTTTAGATAACATTAAAACCCTTGAGGAATGTAAAAATGTGATGAGAGGGGAAGATCAGTCTTTACAGAGTGTGGTTGCTGCTTGTCAGTCCCTATTTACCCCAAAGAGGGGAGCGGTCAGGGTGCTACCTCCTTCATCTCAAGCCTAGTGAGATGTGGCTTCCATAGGATCATTCAGAAGCCTGAAATACGTTCCCTATGGTTAAGAGGCATCATTAGAAGATGCCTGATTCATCCAGAGAAAGGGAAACATATTCTGTTTGGATTGCAGCCCACTTCTATTGAGTGTGGGGCAAACGATGTGTTTTCAGTGAACCAGATGTGTGCTACCCATGCAAGAGAGGGGCTGTTTTGAATCTTCTTGCAAAGGGAGGATGAGAGACTCTAACAGCAAGAGCCTGTGAGGAGTGGACAATCTGAGGAGACCTGGAAGAGGGTGCAAATGGGTGAGGGGGAAGAGGGAAGCAAATAAAAAACTGACAACCCATCCTTCGTTGACACCAGTTTCCAGCCAGCTGGAAAGGAGAGAATATTTAATTCTACTTGAAGTTTAGAATTATATTACATAGGATTTGGCATTTTACTTACCAAACTGAACCCGTGTTTGCAACTTAGAGTGATCTTAACACTGTTAATACCTGAACGTGAACATGATTGTTAAAGGCATGTGATTTCTCAAGGTTTCCTCAGGTCAGGAGATTGCCACCACTGAATACATTTTAAAGGGACAGTGGGACACAAAAACAAGGTTGTGTTTTGATTATGTCAGGAATTGTGCTTGTTCACTGAGTTGGATACAAAACATCAGCACAGCAATGTAAGCAGTCAGGCTCTGTGGGGAGGTTGGTGTACTGTCTTCAGGCTTTTAGACCTTCTGGGTTTCATATACAGCTCTAGAAATGTGCTGATAATCAGGTCACTAGTATATTACTTAGTGCATCTTTTGTGTTATTTTCCAAGGCTGTTCAAACCATGTTAACATTAATTTTCTTTAACTATTTTTTACTTCCCTCTAATCTTCCTTAAAATCTTAAATTCTGTCAACTTGTGGTTATTTTCATCAAAATTAACTTTTGTTTCTGCATTCTCAGCAATGTTGCCTTGTCAGACAGAGGCACCTCCCAAGTAGGTGTAACATAGAACATCTTTACTTAGTCGCTTACAGATTATGGAAAGCATGCAGTGCCTTCTTCCTATTGTCAGTGAGTTCCTGTCTGGGGATTTTATGACATGCTCTACTGTCTCATTTTTTTAAATCGGAAAATGAAAGGGAAACAAATGTTTTGATTGTTTTCTAGAAGTTTATCTAGAGTTCAAGAAAGAGAAGTAAGTGAAAATGGAAGGTGTTGAAATTAATAAGGTTACAGTTGAGGCACAAGAATCATGAAGAAGCAAGAGAGAACCAAATTTATTAGTATGTTATGGATATACAACACGTGAAGTACACCCTGAGCAATTTCCTGTGGGGGAAAAAATCTCCAACAGAAAAATGTAAGAATAATGTAGGTTAAGTCACCTATGTCAGAAGCAATTGATACTTAATAATCATAAAATTAACTAATTGGACATATTTATAGGAAAGAGCAAAAATAAATCAATTTATAATTCCCTGGGTACATTTATATAGATTTAAAAATATAAAGATGGACATTAAAAAGAAGATGAGAGGAAAGGGACTCTGGAAGAAAGGACCTTTGGGAATCCATGAAACATTCTCTGTGCACGTGTGGTTGAATATTTGTATGTTTGAGAGATAAAGAACAAAAAATTAAAAATTTAACTGATATTCTAAAAATCACTAATATATCCACTCCTCTTCAATCCACAATTAAATTTTTCAGGGATATAATTAGTTTCTCAAATAGTTAGAAATTCATATGTTATTTAAGCAGTCAGGTTTTATTTATCAAAACCTCCATTAGCAGGTACGAAGTAAAAAAGCATTGATTTAAAAATATATTCTTATTACCTAAGGAAAAGGGAGAGACTATAAAAAGAAAAATATGCAAATGTTAATTTATTAGATTGTGAGTTCTTTGGGAATGTTATAATATTTAGAACTCAAAGCATAAAGATACTAGCACTCAAAAAAAAAAAAAAGACTGAAGAATGAATGAATGGGAAACTAAATGCCTAACCTTAGAACTTTTCAAAAACATGCATATAAATATGATTTTACTCTTTTCTCCAAGGTTGTTTCTTCATGGAATGATTGATTAATTGATTGATGGAATGTCTAATGTAGATTAGAAAGAGCTCAGAAATTTAGTCTAACACTCTCATTTCACATAGGAGAGTCCTAGGGTTAAGAGAGGTTAAGGTAACAAGACAGAATCAGGCCTAGAAACCAGGTTTTCTAACTTTTTGACCTGTGTTGTTCTCAGTACAGCATTCATCTGACAAATTCTTTAATGTTAAAGTTGTAGATTCAAAATGAAATGTTCACATTTAAATGGTAAGCAATACTGAGAAATGGTTTAGAAACTTCTTCCATGATGTCGAGAGTTAAAGAAAATGTATTCAGATCTGATTCAAGCACAGGCAGTGACCCTGATCTCAAAGCTTATCTTTTTGGAGTATGTTGTCAGAGTAGAAAGGTCGAGGATATTATCCTGAGGTCTGAAGAATTCTTGTCATTAGAAATGGGGGAAATTAAGCCACTGAGTTTTAAAGAAAATTACTCAAATTCAGGCACCGTTATTAAAAATTATCTTTTTGAATCATCTATTCAGAATCCTAATAAGGGAAGTTTTAAGTGGAAATGGATTAAGCCATAGTTTCTAATAAGAATCAATGTACTTTTATTCGAAGTATATGCCTTATTCAGACTTGTTTAAAAAGTACCCTCTTTTATCATCTCAGTGAATGTTATCTGGTATCTCTAGGGTATCACACAAGACTGATTCTGAAAATTGTGGCTCTAGCTTGTTCAATTAAATAATTTTCCTAATGACAAAAAAAAGACACAAGGCAAATACTATAGTATTTTCACAAACAATGAGTAACAATTGCAGGATATAAATGGAAAAAGTGCCATTGTTGATAATGCAGTGGCTTTTAAGCACTTGTGAGAGAGTCCAATTATAGTATCTCCTGCTACCTTCTGCCTTTCAGTATAACCCTACCACCCATGAATGGGAGCATGTATCACTTCCTCCCAAACAGTTCCATTCAGTTCAGTCATGAAGAAAACCTCTTTTATGCAGATCCCCACTTCCTCCCCTCTGATGTCCAGATCTTTCAAGCTCCTAAGTCACACAGCATTTCTGTGCATCCTTACCTCCGCCTCAGCAAGGCTGTTGGGAAACACTTCAAACAGTCTGTCCCCGAGGGGGACAAAAACTGGCAAGGGGGGAGGGGAAGGCAGGGAACTCAAGTCAGCGCTTGCCAAAACAATGAAAAATACAACGTGGAAGCTTGTGGTCCTGGTGGTGGAGGGGGAGTGATCTTTACTGAGCCAAATGAAATGACACCTGAGTGAGATGTTTCCTTCATTCTAAAGAGAAAAATTAGGAGTTAGGTAATCACTTTACATCTGTGAAAATGAATAATAGGAAAGTGGTGGTAAGAGAATAATTTGGGGTGTGAAAAAGAGGCCTGAAAAGATGTGGAGATGCTTTGACTTCCCCAAGCTTTTCAAAGCCTCTGAATTTACATTTTAACCCACTGAGACACCAGGCACTTAGCGTCAGTGCAAGACACTGAGTCTGGACTCTTAATGTGGTTACATTTGTTCTGACCTAAAAACCTGTGGATAAGATTTCTCTCAGTGACATGTTCCTTGTAATAAAAACATAACCATACTAGATATGTATAGCATAAAGGCAGATTGTTTTTAAACAGGGGGCTTTTCAAGGTTTACTGCAAGGCGTCAGCTACTCTTTAAGTTAAAATAATGTTTGACAGGTCAGTAATGAGACATAAAAGATTTAAAAAAAAAACAGACAATTTTGTACAACTAAAGGGGCAGAAACAGAAACATCAAAGCTCAGGAACTGTATACATTGCACAAAGCATTAGGAGTTTCTGTTCTCTTTAACATTTTGACATATGTTGTGTAGTGTGGTTAGAGCTATTAAGGGAATGCAAAGTTCTTTCCAAGCAGTTCTTTTACCACTTACATCGCTCCATGGTCACTTGAAGGGCACTTTGAAGTTTCCCAGGAATAAGAGCAAGGTACTGCTGTGCTTTGCTGGATAGGATAAGTATGAACAGAGAATGCTATGTAATGTAATGCAGCAATCTGTCAATTAAGTAGTATTTGTTTTTGATTTAAAGGCATTTTGATTTTTAATACAGGGATTCCAAGAGAAATCTTCTGTCTTTTACAATTACCCCAGCTCTATTAGAACTGAGACCTCTCTTAGGGTTGAGGAAACTTGGAAGTTAGCCTTGGCAGGTTGACTGTCCAATTAAAGGAGTATGGGTGGAGTACCTCCCAACTGGTAGATGTGAAACTCCACATAGATTTGGAAGGAATTTTTCATAACTATTACATTCTTCTGCTTGATCATTTATTATTTGATTGGATAGTTTTTCATTTAGCTTCAGCAAATTATCAAAAGCATTTCTTGGATGGAATAAGACAGGTGTGATCATTTCTAAAATTGAGTTTGAAATGCTTTCGTACAGGAATGCTTTTTAGAGCATGTTATAGCTTAAGGGACAGAGAGACTCTTCAGTTTTCTCATAACTAACTGTTTTCCTGAGCCTGATTTCTGGAGCCAAGATTTTCCTTGAAGAGTCAACATCATGTAATGGAAGAAGCATGGACTTTAGAACCAGACAGTTGTAGATTTATATGCAGCTTCTACCACTTACCAGCTGGGGAAGCTTGAGAAAGTCTATTAATTTCTCTGAGCTTTGGGTTTCTCATCTGTGAAGCTGGGATAATAATACCAATTTATGCAGGTTTACTGTAGGAATTAAAATATAGTTTACGTAAAGTTTTAACATCTAACAAGTACCAGTTCTCCCATTCTTCCTTCAACAGAAGGAGGACTGATTGGAAAGGCTTACATTTGGGAGCCAGAAAGAAGTATATTGAAGATTATGAGAAGGAAAACTATTCTTTCTCTTTATATGAATGTTTATTTTTGTAGCTTCAAAACCTATTATCTCAAAAGCTTAGATGTTGGAATCAGAACAAATGAATGAGGGAATTATGTGGACTCATTTCTCCCTACTCCTTATTTTTTCTAACCCCCCATTGCCACCATAGCTTTAAAAGTAAGCCATTTGGGGGATAAGCATGAGCACATCAAAGGTAAACACAGATTCTTCAAACTCAACTTGTCCAGTGCTGAACTTAGGATTTTTTTCTGCCACCATTGGCCACCCAACCTAAGAAGCCAGGCTTTCTCTTAGCTATCCTCTCTGATACTCCCCACATGCAACCCACCTCCAAGACCTCCTGTTGCTACTTTTAATATGCCCACGTTCAGTTCCTTTCTCTCCTTCTCCTTTGACTCCATCTAAATTTTGGTACTCTTCAGCTTTCTTAGATTACCTGCCAGGAAATTTTAATTGGTGTCTTTTCCTCTGGTCTCAATCTCTTCCAAATACAAAGCTAATTTTGTAACTCCTCTGCTTAGAACCATTAAATGTTTATTATAACCATTAAATGTTTATTGTTTAATTTAAAAATTAAAGTCTGAGTTCCTTGGCATGGTTACAGGCCCTTGATGATGTGGTCCCAGCCTGTGTATTTGGCCCCATATCCCGCCACGCGTCTCCTTGCTTCCTGAACGCCATCCACTCAGAATCACCTGAGGTTCCCGTGCTGCCACTACGCTCTGTACCTTGGCACATGATATTCCCTCTACCTGGATCTCCTTTTATCCTAAGGGAAATTTCTCAGTTCAGACATTCCCTTCTCTGAAACATTCCCTGACTCTCATGGTTTACCACTACCTGACCTTCAAAACCTGGGAGAACTAATCCTCCCCTTCTCTATACTCCCTGAATCTGTGTAGACTCTAGGATTCTACTCACCGTGTTGGATTAGATGCAGTGTTTCCAGCCCCTGGATAGTGAACACTGTGAACAGTGAACATATCTTTTCATCTTTATGATCTCAAAGGCTGCTTGAAACAACAGAATTTAGGAGACAGTATCAGGTTACATATGTGGCAGCACAGGAGAGAGAGAGCTGTGATGAGACCAGGCCACATTTGCAACCTAGGAAGCAAAATAAAAGGACCAGCTTGATGTTATTTATGATAATTTTGGCACAGTAATATTTTATGATGAAAATATATCAGTAGTATAGAAAGAATAGTGAAAGAAAGTGTAGTGGCAAGTGATATATTTGTTTCAAAATGCCAGTGACTTGACCCTTAAACTTTTAGAGCCATTGTGTCAGTTAGGGTATGGCCCAACCTGTTGTAAGAAATAGATTCCAAATTGCAGTGGATTAAATAAAATAGTAGTGTATTTCTGGTGATTTCATGATAAAAGTGTTTGTAAAATATCAGGAGATAGAGAAGGAGTGATCACTTTGACAGTGGGATTGAGGGAAGTGATAATTGGGTTGAAACTTGAGGGACTCTTAGGACTTTAACAGGTAAAAATATAGGAAAAAGACATTCCTGTAGAGAGACTAGCATAAAAAACACATGCACTGTCCAGGGAAATGCAAAAAGTTTGGTATGATGAAGTGAGAAACTACTGAGAGTTTAGGATGATCAGGTGTGTGGGAACCACACTGTGAAAGCCTTGAATGGTAAGCCGGATAGTTGGGTTTATGCGAAGTCTACGTGTAATGTCCCAAGTGGAAAGCCACAGAAGGCTTTTGATGCAAGTGGTGATATGACCCTAACTATAACGTAAGAGGAGCCTTCAGAGGGCAGTGGGTGGGAAGGAATGGTTTAGTACTATATGGTTGTATGGAGCCTTCAGAGGGCAGTGGGTGGGAAGGAATGGTTTAGTACTATGTGGTTGTATGGAGCCTTCAGAGGGCAGTGGGTGGGAAGGAATGGTTTAGTACTATGTGGTTGTGTGGCACCCTGGTCATTCCTGTGGTGCGTAATCTGGGAACGGAGTTTACCACGGGTAAAGGTAGATCTTTCTAAATCCTGATGGAGAGGAGTTACTTCATTTGCTATAGGATAAAATCTGGAATGACTGCCTTAGCATTCTCATCCCTACTCAAACATCAGAATACCTGGGGGGGAAAAGGTCAGAAGGTAAAACATCTCCTTCTAGGCCTGGTGGGAAGAGCAGGATATAATTACCTTTATAAAATGAGACATACCAGGAGTTGAATGGCTCACTTAAAATCCAAGCAAACTTAAAATGTATGACCCTAAACTACATGCCCCCCAGGCTATCCACAAAAAAAGATTTGGCTGTGTACTATTTCCTTGGGTGTGGGGAAAAGAATAGAGTATATATTTCTTCACACATCTAAAGGTTCCTTTGAACTCATTCTTCTTATATCCCTACACACTTTTATTTGAAGGCTGCAGTGCCCACAAATCCAGCAGATAACTTACATTTTGATGTAAGCAATTTCAAACAATTTTTCCTCTCTGTATTTTTGGCCAAAATGTTTGGTCAGAGAGAAGTGAGTCATAGACTCATAAAAAAGAAACATTTGGGTCATCAGTGATATTACTACAATGCTTATCTTATAACAGTGTTCGGATTTTAGCTGGTTATTTTTTAATACCCAAACCCATATTGTATTATTCCAGGCTAAAGAAATTTAGTGAAGATCACTCCTAGCTTTTATCTTCTATCTATTAGAACATTATTTCCCAAAGTAGGGGTGAAGCCTGTTAGTTCATAGGAAAGTGACATCACTGTAGAGACATCACTGTGAATTTTCTAAAAACCAGGCCTAAAAGAAGTTTAGGCTTTAGACACATGGAAGAAATGTAAAGACACTGCTAGTAGGATAAACAGGGTATGTAAGAAAAAGCACACATTCATTCTTTTATTCATTTACAAACATTTATTAAGTGGTCACAAGGTGTTAAACAGAGCTGGATAATTAGTAGATCTTGAAGAACCATGAAAGATAAACCAGGAAGGATAAGTGAGAAGTAGAATGTGAAGGGTCTCACATAGCTAGCTAAGGCATTTGTACTGATAATTTCTCTTGGAGGCAATAATGAATCCCTCAGAAGAGCATCACGTTTGAAAGATTAATCCAGGAGCATGGTCAGTTGATGGGGAAAAGGAAGAGAAAGAAGGCAGGAGAGCAGTTCAGGGAGGCTCTTGTAATAGTCTAAGCATGAGGGAACAATGGCCCCAGTAGGTTGATGACTGAGGGATGGAAAGGAGTAGAAGATCAAGAGATAATAGGCCAAGAAAGAACAGAGGAAATTGGTAACTATGATGGATATAATGGAGGGAAAAAGAAAACATTTTAGAGGGAGCATTTTTGGATAAATGCTATTTGTTATAATATCTACCTTGTACATTCAGGACATAGAAATTTCCTTTTTTTTTTCTCTCTCTCTCATATGAATTCATTAGTGTTATGTCTAATCAGGGTTAGAATATTTAGGAACATGACTGGTCATCTATAGGATCTTATATGAAAATTTAAGTGTAGAAAAAAGTTTCCCTTTCATGTCACTCTATAAAAAAAAGGTATAAAAACATATTTTAAAACAATTATTATAGACAGTTTCCCACTGTAAGTAGGAGCCAAAGTTTTGTTAATCTATATTTAGGAATCAAATATTGGCCTAGATATTATTTTTAAAAAACGGCCAGAAGATACATGAAAATGTTCTTTTTTTGAGACTCGACTACACAGAATTTTTAGAGAAAGATTTCTGTGCCAGGTTGGTTTTATAAGGACAGAATTAATGGTAGTAAGCCAGATATTAGGAAAAAGATTTTCCTGTTAGGTCAAGAAGTTCATGCCTTTCTGCTGAGCTATCATTATAAATGGCTTACTTAAAATTAAGCGTTGTCGAGCATTAAAAGTGTGAACACCAAAGCTCGGTTTCTCAAGCAATATAAGAGCTGTGAGGGATGTGTTATACTACGTATACTCATTTGAGAGACATGGAGCTCCTGGTCTTGGATACAGCACATGGGAAGAGAGTCAGAGAGGGAGGAAGTTGGTAGGGTCACTCAGCTATGGTCAGGAGAAGAGTTGTGTTTGGATCAGGGAAGAGTAGGCAAATGCGCAAGCCCAGCTGTTCAGCAGCTGTCCAGAAGAAAGCTGACAAGTATACAAGTGGGGTCTTAAATAGCCGAGTGTACCCACTGATGATGGTTCAGACTGGTTCACAGGCTTTCTAACACAGCACCACTCTCACTCCCAGATGAATTAGATTATCTCATAGCTCCTTGCATTGGTTTTTCTTCTATAGCATTTATCAAAGTTAGTCATTATACATTTCTGGGATTACGTGATAAATGTCTGTCTCGTCCATTGAGCTATAAGCTTAATAATGCAGTAATGGAAGGGACCATGGCTGTTTTGCTTGCAGTAGTTATTCCCATGTACAGTGCCTGGCACTTACTTTATTCCCGGTAAATATCTATTGAGAAGACTAATGTCTAACACTCTTATTCCTCCAAGTATTATTTAAACTTCTATTTCTAATTGGCAAACTAGTTGGAAATAATCAGAAATAGATAGTATATAATGATAATTTTGAAGACTCTCAGTGTTCAAATGTCAGAGAGCAGAATGAGGAAATTAAAGTGACAAATACCAAAATTTTAAGGCTTCATTGGTTATCAATTTAGCATCCATCTATGAAAAGAGGTCCAGAAGGGACTGTGAAAATATGCATTAATCGATTTCACTTTCATGAAAATGATCAAATCATGAAGGTCTTCAAATTAGTGAAAATTAAAAATAACAGTGGAATCACTGGATATTTAAACTATGGTGGGGAAAGCAAAGTCATTTCCATAAGAGGAAATTGTAGCTGACCACATCATATATTCCCTTGAAAGACTACGCATACATCACTGTGGATAAAGGATAAACTGAAAATGTAATGTATTTTCACTTTCAGACACCTTTAACCAAGTTCTGCATCAAAAGCCATTGGAAAAAAATTGTGTCACTGTGGAACTGGGGAAAATGTTTTGTCACAAATAGGAAATTGGTTCAGAAATAGGAAATAAAGGGTAGTGATAAATGGACATTTTCTTGTTGGAAAAGGTAAACAGTGAGGTTCTCAGGGATCAGGGCTGATATAACTTTTGTTCAACATTTTAATAAATGATCTGTAAAAGGAAAAAGTCCCCTGGACTTTTCACATCTTAAGATTACTTAACTCTTCCAGGTAAGGAAATGTGAAATGTCATATCAACAGGCTAAGCTGCAGAGAGATTTTGCAGACTATGTGTGGGCAAAAACTTAAAGGGCTTTTTACTTCTTGTTATTATAAAAGAGATCATATAACATGGTAAATAATACAAACAGCACAAAGGGATAAAAAATAAAGTGAGGCTTTCAACTCAGACTGCCCTTCAACACCCTCACCTTGATTCTGTTCCATAGAGAGTGCCACCTAATTTCTAGTTTCTAGACTGTCCTTCCTCAAGTATGTGCATATATGTACACTTATGTACCTATGTCTCTATAGAATATAGTTACACATAAATGAGAGCTTACTGTATACACACTATTCTAAACTTTGGTTATTTTTATTTGAGTACATATTAGAAATATGTTTTCTATTAGCAGAAACCACTGCATCCCTTTTAATGACTGCATATATACTGCTATGTGGATTTTCCATATCTAATTTACTTAGTACCCTGATGATAGATATTTAGGTTGTTTCCTGTTTTGTTATTATTAAAACTTCCATTGTTGATATTTTTGCTATTGTTGTTACTACAACAAGGACATTCTTGAATGCATATTTCTTCACGTATTTGGGAATATACCTGTAGGATAAATTCCCAGAATTGGGATTGCTGAGTCAAAGATTAGATGTGGTTATAGTTTGCTTTGCTCCCTATTGCCTTACAAAAGTGTTGTATTGATATATATTTTTACAAGTAGGAAATGAGCATCTGTGTCCTCCTACCATAGCCAATAGTGAGTATTATAAAAACTTTTTAGTTTTTACAAAGTATAATCTTCATATTAAAGATGAGTTTTTATTTAGAGTCATGTACCACAATGTTCATTGCAGCACTATTTACAAAAGCCAGGACATGGAAGCAACCTAAGTGTCCATCGACAGATGAATGGATAAAGAAGATGTGGCACATATATACAATGGAATATTACTCAGCCATAAAAAGAAACAAAATTGAGTTATTTGTAGTGAGGTAGATGGACCTAGATTCTGTCATACAGAGTGAAGTAAGTCAGAAAGAGAAAAACAAATACCGTATGCTAACACATATATGTGGAATCTAAAAAAAAAAAAGTTCTGATGAACCTAGGGGCAGGACAGGAATAAAGACAGACGCAGCAGACATAGAGAATGGACCTGAGGACATGGGGAGGAGGAAGGGTAAGCTGGGACGAAGTGAGAGACTGGCATGGACATATATACACTACCAATTGTAAAATAGCTAGTGGGAAGCAGCTGCATAGCACGGGGAGATCAGCTCGGTGCTTTGTGACCACATAGGGAGGAGGGATAGGGGGTGTGGGAGGGAGATGCAAGAGGGAGGGGGTATAGGGACATGTGCATGCATATAGCTGATTCGCTTTGTTATACAGTAGAAACTAACACAACATTGTAAAGCAATTATACTCCAATAAAGATGTTAAAAAGAAAAAAAAAAAGAATAAGTAAGGGAAATTGAGCAACGGATACTTACAAAGTAAATTTTGCCATCAAAATCTCCCGCCACCCAGTCTCTAAATTAATTGGAATTTTAAGTTAAATTTTAGGTCCAATAGCTATTGTTAAGAAATTAAACAAGGAAAAAAACTATATGAGTGTAGGGTAATTGTAATTCTTGGAATACGCATTACAATAAAAACACCCAATTGCTAACCATAAAAAAAGGTGTTTTTATTTAAAAATTTCCATTAAATTTTTATTTAAAAAATGCAAGCCCCCCCCCACCCCAGCATACTTGAAAAGTCACTATTTTCAGCATGGAGGAAATGGAGCCAGCTGTAGGCTGAGGCTAGGAGGGGAGGGGAGGCAGTGAGAGCAGATAGTCCTTGAGGAAGGCTTGAAAAAAGGAGGAGAGAGAGGTAACAGGCAGGAAGTGGGGTCAGGGCTCAAGTCAGGAAAAACATTTTGTTTCGAAAGGAATTTGAGTTATTTAGAATTGGAGTAATCTTTCTCCTGAGGAAGTGGATTCCTTGTCACTAGAAATGAGCAAGCTGTGACTGTGATAACCTCTGGCCAAAGACACTGCAAAAAAACTTGATGCACTGGAAAGAAGGCTCTAAAATCACCTTGTCTCAGGCTTGTCAGATAGGAAAATAACTAAGAGCTAATTGGATCCTCTCAACGGCATATAATATATACTTCATGAAACTGCAGATTCTGCTTGAATATCACTAATTACTCACTGAAGTCAATTGTGGGGCATCACAGAGAAGAAAGAGATGATCTCTAAAATTCCTCCTGATTTGAAGTTTTTATGATGGCTACATTAAGAAATGTTTTTATTTAAGATCCAGGTTGGAGGAAAATAATATGACTGACCAAATCCCTATGTAATTATTAGTTCTAGAGGCTTAATTTGTACAGAAGAAATGAGAATAGATAAGATTTAGTTGATCACAAATTAATATTTCTTAAGAAAATCATGCAAGCCCAAGAAATACTTTGAAGCAAAAAAAGTTTCAACTGATAAAGTGGTTCCTGCATTAATAGTTTACTATACATTTATGATTTTTATAAGTATCTTCCCCATCTGTTTACACTCAGTAAGTCCTCCATTTCGTCAGATACATTCCATATACACCCAATTTTATTTACAATCTGGCCCATTTTTTGTGTCTCTCACATGTACACACTCATTTTTTCATCTGGGATTTATACACATTAGTAAAATGCCTGATACAAGAAGGACCAAGCAAAATTAAAACGAAAAACAAAAACCCCAGACTTCCCAAATATGAGCTGAAGCCTTTTTTTCCGTGCAGTTTTCTTAGGATTTCATGAAAAGCCTGGGGTGGTATATCATAATAATTTAGTTTAGAAGATAACTGTCAAGGGTGTATCAAAATGTTTTTACCAATTTACATTGAAATGCTTGGTTTCAATATGGGCAATCTTTCAAACGCCTGATTAAGTTTGTTGGAAGTTTTGTTTGCTAAAGCATTCCACATCCTGGGAAAATAAAACCAAATATGTTGTTTTTCTTTGTTCTCCACTGAGCCATGCAAAGTTAAAGAGAGCTAAAAACAAAAAAATCTGAATAAATCTTCTCTAAATCAAATTGACCTTTTCTAGGCAATTTTTTCTGCATCTTGGCCGGGACTGAATCTATATCCTTCTCTTTTTCTAGGCTCACTCTGTGTGGCCCACTTCCTGTAGCTGTTCCATTCTCTGAAATGACAGCATTTTCGGACTACAGTAGCTTAAGAAACGTTAATTCGTAGTCATTGGAAATAGCCTACGTTTCACTCGAGGCAAAGAAATTGTTCTTGCTTTTTGACACTTGAGCTTTCTTGCTTCTGATTTCAGGCAACCCAAACACAGGGAGGTGTAACTTTCTTTTGGAACCATTTCCTTTGTGCTTTGCTTTGCCACTTGGCCTTCCCTGGTCCCCCCCAGCCAGGCTGTCAGCACATTCTCTTCTCAGGGTGGTGTGGGGAAAAAAGCCTGAGTATGGAAGGAGAGTTTATTTTAGGTAAATTTAATCAAGCAGTGAGCTTTTATTTTTACTTTTTATATTTTGGAAAAAAGACCTCATGTTAGAATGGACAGAATTCTGGAACTAAGTTTTAGAGATTTTCAGTTTTGCAGATGACGAAAGAGTCTCAGATCTCTCTGCTTTTACCCTTTACAACTTGTTTCCCTTTTTTGACAGAAGGAAGTAGTTTTACAGTGTACTCAAAATAAACCCCAGTTTTCTTTGGTCTACAGTACTTGGGAATGGTGGGCTGCTTGAAAGAGAGGAAAACCTCCTGATTAAAAGCAAAGCAGGCAGACAACTTTCACAGGCCTCGTCCAAAAATGGACTGGGAAGAATGTCTCTAATACAAACGGTCTAGTGAGAAAAGCCATTCCAGCTTCTTCTTTTTTCCAGATTTAAAAAAGTTGGATTAGCATATCATCTTGAGTATATGAACCCAATAGTAAGCACATCATTAATTATAGTAAGCCTGATTCTCTATAGTTTGAGTGTACAAATTCAAAACTCACATTTTTCTGTAAGCTGACACAAACAGAAATCACTCCCCTCCCCAGGGGATCTAACTGATAGAAATTTGGTCCTATTGAAATTTACCTTCAGTGGATGCCCTGCCAAATACAAGAGAACTGACTTTATCTATTTTAAATCTTACTTAGCATTGCTGTCTATACACTGGATCATCAAAATACTCTATTCAGTATTGTTGGGTACTGGAAATTGAACATTTATTATATCATGGGTAGTTTACCCATTCTCACTTTTAAGCCACCTAAAAATCCTATGGGTTATTTATCCCCACTTACCAGATGAAGAAACCGAGACTCATGGAGTGAAGTACAGATATATATTATTATGTATATTAAGTTATATTGTATATAATATATATAGATTTCTATGTCATATAATTACTACTACAACTTTATTAGAGACTTTTGATACAGTGTAAAACAGGGACTTTACAGTAATAGAGACTTAAATGTTAACTTCCCTTAAACAAGTTATTCAATCTAATGTAACTCAGTTAAAAAAAAATCAACACTCTCAAAGGTATATTCCCCCAAAGCAGAACCTAAAGCAGGCATTTGGGTACAGATGCTTTACAAGGGATGTGCTCTTCAGGGAAAAACCAGTAAGGGACCGAGGGAAGCAGAATACAGAAGCAGAAAGAGTGGAGACAGGATGTCGTCTCAGGGAATGTCTAGCCTTGGCCTGATCCACCAGACATCGAAACATACATTGTATGGCAGTGTATGCCTGACCGAGGGAAGGGACAGAGTTTTGTACCCCTTTATCAGTCAGTCATTGGCTGACCCCAGCAAAAGTTTGGCATGACCTTCCTCCTACTCGACTTCTGGAAAGTTGGCTCCTGTCTGCCGAGGCCAGTCTTCCTGAGAAGGTCGAGGGTGTCAGGGTGTCAGTTGTTAGCCCACATTACCCTCAGCAGCTGGAGCTGTGTGTCACAGCAGGTTAAGGTAAGCAGGGCAGGGCGTTTAAAACATTGACTATATCAGTTTCTGTTGCGTGTCTGCTAGATGCCATTGACTGTATTCCTCACCTTAAAGGAACTCAGAGTCTAATGGGAGGAAAAATAAGTATGACAGGGGTCAAACTAGAAAAATATCTGTAGTGTCACAGTCTGTTCTGTACGCCTGGGCTGGGGATGGGGAGATGGAGGAGGAGAAGGGAGAGGGAGAGGGGCTAAAGGGCTGATGAAGGGCTAAGAAAAATCAAACGATACCCGAAGGGACTGACCCTCATGGTGCCTCTTGGAGACCCTTAGAAGTTAGTCGATGAGATGCCAAAGGACATTTCAGACAGTAGAAACAGCATAAATAAAAGGAACTTGACTAATCATGGCAACTTTGGGGAGCAGCATTAGGTCTGTATAACTATAGCATGATTAAACCTTGTGAGGGCATGGTGGGAGAAGAGACTGGAAAGATGAGTAAGGGTCTTTTGGTTTATGCCTAAGAGTGGAATTTAATACTGATGCAATGGGAAAGTTTCTGTAAGTAGATTCATACAGTGTTGCCACGTTGTTTTACACTTCTTTTTCTCCCACCTCCGTTCTCCTGGAAATATCTGAAATGTAGGTTGGATGATTTTGCCATACTAATATAGTTGATTAAAATACACCAAGGATAATTCTGAGGTTGGTGTCAAAAAGGAGCACATTGCCTTATTCCACATGCCAGCAAATGCATGGCTTGAGCACAGGGACACAAGCTTGCAGAGGCTGGTTTTGGGAGCTTTCCTCCAGGCTTCTCCAAGCCTGCGCTCACCCTGACACTTACTCCCTCATCTCTGAGGTTCTTCCACATCCCATTCTTTGAGCTCCATAAGTCACATGGCTGTTAGACTCCTAACTTGCTAGCTTACTTTGCTTTTCCTCAAACCCATGGCTCCCACCACTGAACGCTGGTAGACTTCTTCAGGGTGGAGTCCGACTTACTTATTTTTGCTACAGTCACCATTGTTTTCTCTCCATTTTGATACTTTTTCCTGTCATAGGGTCATATTGCTTTTCCACATGGCCTCTCTGTAAAGCAGGTCCTCCGTGTGCTCTGTGGAACTCCCGAGTTCCAGCCAAGGTGCATGCTTTAGAAATGTTCTTTGGAAAGTAGCACAGAGCATGGGCTGGAGTGTAGAGTGGTGGGAAATAAAGGTACTGAGTCCAATGTTCAATAGGGGATATACACATCAAAAAGTCACTGTTTATGATAGCAAAACCTGGAAGCAACCCAAATGATTTTTTTTTTTTTTTTGGCAGGAGGTGGGGACCGTGAATAATGGTGGTATAGTCACACAATAGAATATTGTATAGCTGTCAAATGAATAGATTACAGTCCCACCCAGTAGCATAGATAAACATAACAATATAAGTATAAAAAGTCAGTCACCCAAATTTACATCTAGCATAATACCATTTTTATAATATTAAAAACAATATAATAAAAGTAAACATTTTAAGAATACAGAATGGATAATAAAACCATATCATAAAGTAAAAAAGGGACTAATGAAACAGGATTTGAGGTGGTGGTTACCTTACATGGGAGGAAGCAAAGGAATGGTGTGGGGGAGGTAATTAGGTATATGTCAAGTTCCTAGCTTTTATTTTGAATGGTGGTTTCATGTGTGATTATCATATAATAAAAAGTAACTCCAAATTGTGAATCAGTTACATAAAAGAGGGTCAATATGGACAAATGACAAGAGTGTGTCATGATCCATGGGCTGTGATTCAACTAAGTCTGTGTACCTGAGATCCAAAAAGAAAATCATAGATAATTCTTGTAGTCACTCAGGAGATAAAAGGGAATAGCAACGCTTATGGCATGAGCTGTTTTGAGAATTAAGTGAGACAAGCAGTGAGCTTCATAGGTTCTTAACTGACTTGGGAATGGGGGGGATAGTGAATCTTTGGCAAGACTGGGAACCATGATCCCTGAAGTTTGGCCTCGGTGGGTATACAGCACAGCTGTTTCTCTTTGAGGCCTTACCACCTAGATCAGATCCTAGTTAAGACCCAGATACCCTTGTCCTCTTCCCACTTTCTGGGAATCTTATCTCTTTCTCCTTGTCCACAGGGTCATCCCACCCCCTCTTCCCTCTGTAATATCCAGTACGTTCTCTTCAAAAAATTAAAAATTTTCCAAATGGTAGGAAAACATTGACTTTAAGTAGCTTCTACTTTATGGCCTGAAAATATACCTAACATAAGAAACTACTCCGGGAAAATGAGATGTAAGAAAATGTAAGGAGAAACACAAATATTTTAGTAAAATTTCCTTCCTGTATGTTAAGCACTGGTCATGTGGCCTTAGGTGGTCAGTAAATATTCTTGACCTGCCTCTACCCCCTAGTTAATAACAAGGAGGATGGGCTTTTGTTTCCCTATTTGGCTCAGGAAATCTTATACCTGAAAATGTGAAGGGGGTTTCGAGTGGGCACTGTGGAGAAACCTATTTCTGAGTTTGCTTCTTCCAACTCTGCTCTTCTTTCTATAGAACAAAAATGATAACTCGTGTGTTCCGTTGCCAGAATAGTGTGACATATAGGAGGTGCTCAATACACATTTCCTGGCAACAATTCCAAAATAGAAGATGTGAAAGCATCATTTTTTCTTGAAAAAAGGAAACTTGGGACGAAGGCAGAATTCAATGTGTTCTAAAAGTGGCTTGTGTCTTCCTGTGGTTGGCCGACTTCAGCCCATTTCCTATTTCCAGAGGCTGGATGTTCTCCAGTCCAAGTGAAGGAAGTGCACTTCCTTGGAGTGGGACTTAGAGCATCCATACAGCCTCAAGGCAGCCCACCCACCCAGAACCCCTCCCACCACACATCACAGCATGGGAACTGAGCTCTGTTTTCCTTTCCTTTCCATTGATTCATGCAAGCAAACAAAATAACGGCACTCTGCTCCCTTAAAAGAGCAATAGTTTAATCTGAGAAAAGTCATTCTAAATAACAAACTGGTGCTTCAGGAAAAAGTTCCTTTGCCTCCTAGCAGTTCCACAGAGGTAAACTATTCATTACAGGAATCTCCTGGGTAATCAGCAGACCCCAGCCAATCTGTCCAGATGGCCCCATCCTATCACTGTGTGTTGCAATAACATAAAAAGAAACCATGCTCTGTGTTGGCTGATTTGAAAATGGACCGCTGTTGTGGAGATAAATATAGAAAACTTATCAGGTTACTAATCTGCCATTGAACGTAGGCCTCAAAGGAAAGTCATAATCATGCTTGTCATCTCTGTCTTCAAAGGCCATCATCACAAATATAGCTAATGAATTACAGTAGCACCTGCCTCCACCTTTATCAGCTTCCCTTCACGTACTTTTCTTTGTCTTTTGAAATATCAACTGACTTCATCATGATTAGACAATGATACTGAACAAAATCATGATTTCTGATCTGCCTTAGCATCACCTTCTATCTGTGTTTCTGCTGTTGCTGTTAAATTCAGCTAGAAATTTAGGGCAGTGGGAAATCCATTTATTTTCTCTACAGTTGATGATAAATGTTTTTGAATGAATAAACGAGTGTATGCATTCAGTTACCTCCACTATCTCAAAGTTGTACAAAGCTATCTTTTTTGTAATCTTACCTAAAAAGTCTCCATAATTTCACTCAATATTCCATAGAAAATTATTTTAAAATCTCTTTTTTTCTTTGTTTAAAGATTGAAAATAGGGGCTTACTATCCGCTGTGTAAAACTATTTAACATCATTTAAAATTGTTATTAAACCACTTTTCAGGCTTATGGCTGACTATCTTCTTGACTTTAACTTTCTTCCTTGATCTTATTTTGCAAACGCAGGTCTCTTCCAAACAAGTATTCAGGTGTGCATTGTTGCTTAAAACTGTTAAACTAGACCTCTGATTTCTAGTACTTGTTAAAATTACTAGCTCTGAGCATAACAGAACAAAAAAAAATCTCTGTTCCTATGAGTTTGAGTATTAATACTTAAAAGTATATTTGATAGTAACATTTTAAAACTCATTTCTGGGTTATAAGCAAATGAGATATTTTGAATAGAACAATTATCTTAAAATGTAAGTTTAGACACTTGATTGTTGAAAACATTTGGACTAGATATTTTTACTTTTGGTATTACATATATTTGGCTAACAATAGTTTCTACAGTTGTGAAGTGCTTCTTTAGTGGAAAAGTCTTGGTTCCTTTATCCTTTTTCCAATCGCAGGATCTCCAACTAGTTTTTATTTTTTTAATAAAATTTAGTTTGTAGAACAGTTTTAGATTTACAAATAAATTGCAAATATAATACACAAATTTCCCAAAAACCTCCAGACAGTTTTCCCTCTTATGACATTTTATGGTACATCTGTTACAATTAATGAACCGATATTGATATAGTATTATAACTAAAGTCCATACTTTATTCAGACTTCCTTAGTTTTTACCTAAGGTCCTTTTTCTGTTCCAGAATCCCATTCAGGATATGATATTACATTTAGTCATGTCTCCTTAGGCTCTTTTTGCTTGAGACAGTTTCTAAGACTTTCCTTGTTTTTGATGACCTTGATAGCTTTGAGGAATACCGGTCAGGTATTTTGTAGACTGTCCTTCAACTGGAATTTGTCTGATGTTTTTCTGATGATTAGAGTGGGTTTGTGGGTTTTGAGGAGGGAGGCCACAGAGGCAAAGTGCCATTTTGACTATATTATGGGAAGAATCTATTAAATCAATTTAACTTATTACTATTGATGTTGACCCTTGTCATTTGGTTAAGGTAGTCTTGGTTAGATTTCTGCACTATAAAGTTAGTCTTCTCCCAAGCCTCCTCCCTACTTTCCACACTGTACTCTTTGTAAAGAAGTCATACGAATGGCCCACACTTAAGGAATGTAGCTGTTACATAGAGTATTTGGGATTCTTTTGTATAGGGGATTTCTCCTCTCCCCCCTTTATTTCTTCATTTGATCAGTCATCTATATCCTGGACTCATGGATATTTATTTTAATACTTTGAGTTATAACCTAGCACTCCTCTGTTTCGTTGCTCCCATTGTTCCAGCTGTGACCATTGCAGGCTCTTTTATCTGGCTCCGTTGCCCTTTGACATACTTCCATCCTTGCAGGATTTGTAAAAAATCAGTTTTAGCTCCTTCTTACTTTTTGGTGCTCTAAGATGCTCCAGCCTTACGTTGTATATTGTCTGCCCTAGTCCTAGAGTCAGCCATTTCTCCAAGGGGTCCTGGTTCATTTTATTGGTGTTCGAATAGACAATCGGGGTGCTTTGTGTATTTGCTACCTGGATGTCATTGTTTCTAGGCCCTCTCAATCGACTGAACAAGGAAATATACATGTGAATTTTAATCCGTGTATATACACATACCTATAAATATTTCTTTATGTAACTATCTGTATCTATATCAAACTAAACATGAGTTCATACTGATGTCTCCAACTCTAATCCATTACCACATGGATCATTTAACTTCCCCCCATACTCATCTCTGAACTCCCACTCCAACAGTGAGACACCTGGCTCCCACCATCCACCATCCATTCACCTAATTGTTCAGTTCCAGCATACAGTGTGGAGTGTGTCTGAATATCGCAGTGTCTGAATTCTTTACCCATACTTCCATGGGAAACAGCTCGATCAACTAAAATCCAGTGATTATGCACAATTTCTTTTGCCTTTCATCATAGAGACGCCACTCATTTCCAGAGTTACTTGGACCTATCTGTACTTTTATCCCCATCACCCTTCAGTGAGATTGCTTCATATATTTGTAATACAGTTAGATTGTTCTGACATATTCTACATTCCCTTCTGGGATCCCCTGACTGCCTAAATAAAATTTTTTACTTTGCATACATTAAGGTTCACTCTTTGCGTTACAACATTCTGTGGTATTTCACAAATGTAGACTGTCATGTATCCAAAATTATAGTGTTGTACAGAATAGTTTCACTGTCCTAAGATCTACCCTGTAGCCCACCTACTCAACCTTCCTCCCTCTCCCTGAGTCCCTCATCAACACTGATCTATTTACTGTTCCTATAGTTTTACTTTTCCTAGACTGTCATCTAATTGAGATCATATGGGATGTAGTATTTTCAGGCTGATTTAAAGAAATGAAAGCACTTAGCATATGCATTTAAGGTTCATTCATGTTTTTCATGCCTTGAGAGTTCATTTCTTTTTATTGCTGAACAATATGCCATTGCATGAATGTATCACAGTTTGTTTATGCATTTACCAGTGAAAGACCTCTGGCTGCTTTCAAGTTTTGACAATTATGAATAAAGCTGCTATAAACATCCACATGCAGATTTTTGTGTTGACATAACTTTTCACACCACTTGGGCAAATACCTAAGAGAATGATTGCTAGATTATATGGGAAGACTGTGTTTAGGTTTGTAAGAAGCTGCCAAACTATCTTCCAAAGTGGCTATACCATTTTTGCACTCCCACCAGAGATGAACAATAGTCCACGTCTTTACCAGAAATGGTAAAGATGGTCAGTTTAAAAAAATTTTTTTCCATTCTAGTAGATGTGTAGTGGTATATCATGGTTTTAATTTGCAATTACCTAATGGCAAATGATATTGAGGTCTTATTTGCCATCTGCCTATCTTCTTTTGTGAGGTGTCTGTTCAGATCTTTTACTCATTTTTTAATTGGGTTATTTGTTTCCTTATTGTTGGATTTGAAGAGTTCTTTGTATATTTTGGGTAAAAGTCCTTTATTGGATGTGTGTTTTACAAAGGTGTTTTTCCTCAGTCTGTGGCTTGTCTTTTCATTTTCTTAACAGTGTCTTCACAGAGAGAAGTTTTAATTTTAATAAAGTCCAACTTACCAGTTTTTTTCTTTCATGTATTATGCTTTTGGTGTCGTATGTAAAAACTCTTCACCAAACTCAAGATTGCTTAGATATTTTCCTATGTTTTCTTCTAGAAGTTTCAGAGTTTTGCATTTTATGTATAGATATATGATCCATTCTGAATTAATTTTCATGAAAAGTGGAAGGTCTCTTTCTAGGTTAAATTTTTTGCATGAGGACATCCACTTTTTCCAGCATCATTTGAAGATTGTCCTTTTTTTCCTCCAGTTTTATTGAGATATAATTGACATTCAACACTGTATAAGTTTAAGGTGTACAGCATAATAATTTGACTTACATATATAATGAAATGATTACCACAGTAAGTTTAGAAAGATTATCCTTTGTCCATTGAATTGCCTTTGCTCTTTTATCAAAGATCAGTTGACTGTATTTGTGGGGAGTCTATTTCTGTGCTGTCTATTCTGTTTTATTAATCTGTATGTCTACTCTTTTGCAACTACTACACTACCTTGACTTCTGTAGTTTTATAATACATCTTGAAGTCAGGTACTCTCAGTTCTCCAGTTTTGTTCTTCGGTATTGTGTTGAATATTTTGGATCTTTTGTCTTTCCGTACAGACTCTCCAATCGGTTTGTCAATATGTGCAAAATAGCTTGCTGGGATTTTGACTGGGATCATTTTGAATCTATAGATAAAATTGGAAAGAATTGACATCTTAATAATATTGGTTCTTCTAATCTGTGAACACAGATATCTATTTACTTAGAATTTTTCGTTAGATTTTTGCAGTTTTCTGTACACAGATCCTGTACATATTTTGTTAGCTATATGCCTAAGTATTTCATTTTTCTTGGTGCTATTGTAAATGGTATAATTTTTAAAAATTCAAATTCTTATTTGCTGATATGTAGGAAATCAACTGACTTTTAAATCCTAAAACCTTGGTATATTCACTTATTAGTTACAGGAGGGTTTTTTGCTTTTGTTCTGTCCATTCTTTGGGATTTTTAACATAGACAATCATGTCATCTGTGTACAAAGACAACTTTATTTCCTCCTTCCCATCTGATATACCCTTTATTTCCTTTTCTTGTTGCATTAGATAGGACTTTTCAATAAGATGTTGACTACACATGGTGAAAGAAGACTTAGTATCTTGTTCTGATCTTAGGGAAACTGTGTCCAGTTTCTCACTATTAAGTATGATGTTAACTTTTGCTTCCTTTAAGAATTAAGTATTTACCTTGGTCAGTTCAGGGTGTTATAACAGAATACCATAGACTGGGTGGCTTAAAAACAACAGAAATTTATTTCTCACAGTTTTTGAATCTAGGAAGTCCAAGAACAAGGTGCCAGCAGATTCAGTGTCTGGTGAGAGCCTGCTTCCTGGTTCATCCTGTATCCTCACATGGTAGAAGGGGCGAGAGAGCTCTAAGTGCACTGATAAGTATGCTAATTCCATTCATGACCCTAATGATCTAATCATACCCAAAGGCCCCATCAGTGTGGTGAATGAAGTACAGCATTCACAATAGTTCTTTTTCTTTTTTTTAAACTTTGGGTTTGTTTGTTTGTTTGTTTGTTTATTTATCTGTGGCTGTGTTGGGTCTTCGTTTCTGTGCTAGGGCTTTCTCTAGTTGCGGCAAGCGGGGGCCACTCTTCATCGCGGTGCGCGGGCCTCTCACTGTCGCGGCCTCTCTGGTTGCGGAGCACAGGCTCCAGACGCGCAGGCTCAGTAGTTGTGGCGCACGGGCTTAGTTGCTCCACGGCATGTGGGATCTTCCCAGACCAGGGCTCGAACCCGTGTCCCCTGCATTGGCAGGCAGATTCACAACCACTGCGCCACCAGGGAAGCCCCACAATAGTTCTTATCTTCTGTAAGCTCAAAGCAAATTCTCTGTCTACAAATTCAAGATATTAATTTTATACAACTGGGTTTTATGAAGCTTATTAAATCTTGAGGGTCTAGATCAAAGTTACGACTTTTATTTACTACCAGTTAGTTATATGAGCATAACAGAGCTGCTGGAGTCAGTTAAGACAAAAAATTTCCAAATGCTTTATCTCTCAGTAGAGTAGAGTGAGCTTTTAAAATTTCTTGAACTATGTAGTTATTTAGAGATATATTTATAATATGAAAGTCCAAGGGTCCTTTTGTCAACCTTATAAATAGGCTGAGAAATTTTATCAGCCCTCAGAAACATGCAGAGTATCAGCCAGCAACATTTTTTAACAAGAGTGTCATAGTGATGAAATATCTGATAGCTATGAATGTTAAGCATGGAGTATATATTGGGACACATTTCAGTTTGATGAATATTCTTATATCTATGGTATTTTAAAACTTTCCTTAAAATCTAATGCTAATCATAAGCCTTGGGTAGGAGGGTGAAGTCTGGCTCTTTACGATAGATACTGAATTATGTGAAAAAGGTCTGTTTTGGATCATTTGTGTTGTTAAGTATAACATTTCCTAATCCTATTTTGATAAGCCACAGTGAATAAGCAGTCTTTTATTCCATGCATAGATAACTATAGATTTTACATACTGTCTCTAGAAATACATAAATCCAGAGCTCAAGACACAGTATGTGCTTCATCTGGCTGTTCCTTTGTATCCTTCATCTTATCCTTTAATAAACTGGTAAATGTAAGAAAAAAAAAAAAGACACAGTACATGAAAAGCTTTACCTTAAAGGAGGTTATTACTTTTATATTCACCTTCTATCTGACTCTCTTGTCCTGCATTCAGTTTTGTTTCCAGAACTTTAGCTGTTCTAGTCTTTTCTACAAACTCCTCTTCCTCACACTAATGAACAAATTGTAAACCTTTCACTTCCTGGTCTTTTAAAAAACATTTTTTATTCCTATTCTACCCCAGGAGAAAAGAATCCATGATTTCTATTCATGATAATACAAACTTTTTACCCTCTTTGTTGCTATGGAATTCACAATTTATTCCTTATTTCATATTTGTTAGATTTTTTTTTTTCATGTTCCTGGGGTGGGAGGGTGAGGCAAGTCGATGGGAGAGAGATAAAATTTTGAGGAATAAAATTCAGGAGTCTTGATTTTCTGATCACTAACACCTTGTTTGTGGAATTAACAGATTAAGCTAAATGTTAAATTTGCTTTAATATGTACAATAAATCTCCCCATTCTAATTCTGTATATTTCATTTGTATATTATTATTGTAATGAAGATTAAGTGATTAAAACATTGCTTCTGGGTTATGATTACTTCTCATTTTCCTACTAAAGTTCTGAGACTAGACTGGCCATCCTTCCAGTCTCAAATTTCTATATGTTGCTCAATATTGAGTTTGTCTTTGGATATATAGTCAACTAAAATTTTTATTTCTGTCAAGTGAATAAAAAAATGAACAAATCAAAGCACTGGAAAAACCAAGTGGTATTTAGTCTGACCTCCAATGTTAGAATTAAAGTCAACGTGGAATTTTGTAGCCAAGGCACACTTTTACGTTTTTTTAAAATAATTTCTTTATTTTTTCCCCATGTTCAATATTAGTTATCTGTTTTATACATATTAGTGTGTGTATGTCAATCCTAATCTCCCACTTCATCCCACCACCACCCCTCCCCCGCCACTTTCCCCCTTTGGTGTCCATATGTTTGTTCTCTACATCTGTGTCTCTATTTCTGCCTTGCAAGCTGGTTCATCTGTACCATTTTTCTAGGTTCCACATATATGCGTTAATATACGATATTTGTTTTTCTCTTTCTGACTTGCTTCACTCTGTATGACAGTCTCTAAGTCCATCCACGTCTCTACAAATGACCCAATTTCATTCCTTTTTATGGCTGAGTAATATTCCATTGTATATATGTACCACATCTTCTTTATCCATTCATCTGTCCTTATAAGATTTTAAATGATGGGAAATTTAAAGATTAGTGATGTTAATTCTAATTTGAGTTAGCCCTATATTTAGGGGAAAAAAATCAATCTGAATTTAGAATCTGTCACTTGATCTGTGCTCAGTTTCTTCCCTCTATAACAATGGGTTTGGGTTGTTTTCAGTGTCTGACAAAGGTCCTCTGTCTTCATTATGGAACGGAAAAACATTTCAGAGATTGAGATTTCTTATTGCCAGATTTGGAATAGGTATTCCACCATATTTTTTTAAAATAACCATTATTATTTTGCTCTAATCCAAAAGGAATCATCATGGGTCTTTCTTACAAACAGAATTAGTTTTCTTGCCTTAGTTGTTTTTCAAGGGCAACATGACAAAATCAAATGACTTCCAGCTCCTGAGCTCAGGGAAAAGCTAGAAATCTCTGGAGGATGATACTGCCTGTACTTACTTGCAGAAAAGAATTTAGCCTTTTTGTGAGTAAAGACCTTAAGGTGAAGAAAATATAGAAATGAACGTGTTACCATGTATCAGTTATCCGGCAACTGTCTAGACAAACGATATGTGATAAATAAAATTTGGAGAATATTTTGTGATATTTTGGGTTCAAAATTTGTAACGAATTTCAAGCTTTTTCCTATTTAGCTTCATTTACTCTTGTGAAAGAGTTATTTCCTGTTCTTTAGAAGGCTTTTTTGTGAGGTTTAACTGAAGGATTGAACAGCTTCTTAGTCATTAAATGACTCTGACAAATAACATTTATAACATTTTGGAGGAACACAACTGGATGAGTGAATCAGAAACCAAATGAATTTCAAACGACAGATCTGATTCAACATTTATCTCCCCTTTTACTCTTAAATATGCACATGTGTGATGGGCCATAACCACAAGACTAAGACACAGTAATGGGTGACTAGATGTGGGGAGGCTCTTACGGGAGCAATTTATTTGCAGAGAGTTCTGGGAATTAATTTGAACCCCCAAAACTGGTACTCTATGTAGACCATGAACTTGCTACTGAAAAGGAAAAATAAACCCATCTGTAAGAGTATTCAGGAGAGATGGCTTTATGAGTTTAGATAACAAGGACAAGTGGAGAGAGAATGATAAATCCAGCAGAGGTCAATCCTTGGGAAGAAACAGAAGTAAGATGCACATCTGGAACTAAGTCCACAAATAAGTAGTATGAAAATAGTCCTTTTATTCCAAGTCCAGGGTGCGATATTATGTAGGCCTTTCATGACATTATACCAATTGGGGCAGTTTGTGAAAGAGCACAGAAGGTCATGGGGACCCTTAGGAATTTTTATGTGTGCTGGGCATAAATCCCTTCTGTGCACAAGGGACTCACACTTGTAACCATGAAGTGGATAAAACTTAGTTGTGGAGCAGAGAGAGATTTAGAATCTTCATCTCTAATTCAAGGTCCATGATCTTGAAAACCTCCTGCTAAAACAGGACCCGCTGTTTGGAAAGAAATTAAAGTCAAAGAGCAGATTGATAAGCCACTGATTAGAAGCCTTGCTTATTCTTACCAGGCCTCTAAGATAGTGAAGACAATTCCTGAGAAGGCATCCCTTAATGATATCTTAAGATGGTCTATACTTTGACACTTATTTTATTCTTAATTTTGGTAAGACTCAGTTGTAAGGTGGATTCTTTTCCCAGTCAGAAAAGTTTATTTGTTTGTTGTTGTTTCTCCTCGTGTGTTTTCATATATAAGAAAATATACTTTACTGTTAAAGTTTCTCACATATCTCTAGTGTCTAGAGAACATCTCTTGTTTTTGACTGTTCAGTTCTATTCTTTTTGGAAATGTTTGCTTTCTCATCCACTATGATTCTGTTGGGACTGCCAATTATATCACACTCCTTGTGATCACACACATAATATCACACTCCCGGTCACAGGACTGAGTGTGTGATCTAGACCATATTTTTCTACTCTCCTGCTAATGTTGATTGATTCAAAAGTAGGCATGTGACCCAAGGTAGGCCAATCAATGCATTTCTCCAGGAGTCCTCAGTTTGGAGCTAGGAGAAGGTTCTTGCTTTTTTGGATAATAATGCTTGAAGGGTAGTGTATTCATGAGATTATAATTCAGGTGATGTTACAAAGACCTCAAGTTAGCATTAGCTTAAACAAGGTAGAAGTTGACTAATTTATTATGTAAAAGTTTGATCTGTATGGTAACGCTCCTCCACCAAGTCATTAGGGGCCCACACTCATTCTGTGTAGTTATCCTGCAATTTTAAACATACAGCTTCTGTCTCATGGTCAAAGAGCACTACTCCAGCTTCCACCTCATGTCTGCATTACAGCCAGTGGGAAGAGAGCAACCAAGGGGGCTGTACACCTCATCCCTTCAAAGGCCTAAGTAGAAGATGTATAAGTTACTGCTGCTCAAATCATATTGGCTATAACTTAACATGGCCACACCTGTCTTTAAGGAAAGCTGGAGATAGTAGCTATTACATGAATAACCACATGACTACTTAAAAATTCTATTGTCGTAGAAGAAGTGGAGAATGGAAATTTAAGGAAGATTTTTGTCAAATATAGGCATCAGGGTTTCCTGGAAGCTGTCTTTTCTACTGTATGAAATCTTCCTGTAGTTGAGAAAAGTTGGAGCATTTAAGTACATTTAAATGTTTGAATATAGTTGTGCTACTTCCTGACTTTCTATTTAAATAGACAAATTATTTGTGTGTATGTGTATATATTTTGCTAAATAAATTTAAGTCAAGCTGTTATGGCTTGTGGTCCAAATAGTCTTGACTAATACTATGTTGCAAAGGGTGAGGGGAAACTAATTCTTAGTCACCAAGAATGAATAAAAAGAAGAGAGTTTTCACTGCTTCTTTTATGACATGGGGTATGCATAAAAGTGGAGTCTCCTGAAAACCATGATCATTACATATTGAAAAGAACTGTGGTATATTTGGCTCAAGAAAGATTTAAACTGAGCAAAGCATTTAAACTCTCAGAGATGGTTTGGGTTTGATGAAGGCTGAAGATAAGGATGAAGAGTACAGGAATTAATAAGAATAAAATAACCAAAAAAAATAGCCACTTCTTAAATACTGATTGTGTGCCTAAAGAATTAAGTATTTAAATAATTTCATTTAGTTTTAACTTCAACTTTATAGTAATCAGTATTACCCCCATTTTATAAATAATCAGAAAGTTTAAATAACTCCCCCAAGGTGATAATTTGTGGCTAAATCAGGATTGCATCTTAATCTGACTCCCAAGCCAGCCTTCGTCTTTTCTTATCATCATCATTACCACCATTGGTTTCATCATGGTCATCATGATTCACTGTCCTTTTCACAAGCACCCCCATCTCACAGCCACCACCACCACCACCATCACCACAACCACACCATTACATCAGAAGCACTCTTAGCACTACTGCCCTGATCACCACCATCTAAAGTGCTCCACCATATCCAATAACAACCCCAGAATAATAATGCTTGAGGAGAATATAAGACTTAAGTGTTCGTTTTATTCCATGCAAAGAATAACCTTGGACATAGAATAGCCAATACAATTAATATAATAAACAAAAACCTACTCCATATTTTATGTAAGTTATTCATTAATTTTTCTTCTTGTATCTCAGGATACATTACACATACTGTCCAATTTATTCCCTAGTATTTGGGTTTTATAAGGACAAAGACCTTGATTTGTTCACTGTTTTATTTTTAAAATATAAACTTAATGTACTTTCCCAGTCATTCATTCATTACAGAAAATAGTCTCTTTAGTGTCAGGCTCTAAATTTGACTTCGGAATGCAATGGTGATTAAGGAAATGAGACAGCATACAACTGAACAAGGAATTGATATGAGTTAAGTGTAAGGAGAGGGGAAGTACAGGAAGAAAAGGGAAGACAAGGTGGAGACACCTCATAGTTTAGGGGTGGGATGGAAAGATATCTTGAAGGAAGTGATGTTTAAACTGAGACCTAAAGGATGAGTAGGGTACGGCAAGAAAAAGAGGGGAGCAATGTGTTCCAGAGCAGACTGCATAGACAAAGGCCCGGACACAAAGAGGACATCTTTTTCAAGAAATTAATATTCATTGTGGTGAATCTGGACATGAGAGGGAAGGGCTGCAGCTGTAGGGGGAAGGAAGTGTCGAGTCACATAAATTATGCTAAATAAGGTGGACTTTATCCTAAGGACAATGGGAACAAGTTAAAATATTTCAAGGCAATCAGAGTTGTGCTTTAGCACTTCGCTTTAGACTGCTGCTTGCAGTGTGGAGAAGAAACTGTGGAGGTCAAAACTGGAGTCAGGGATTAGGACCATTATTAACTTGCAGTAGTCCAAGTGAAGTGATCATCCTCAAGAATTATCTTACTTGAGATGGGAATAGTTGTCTTTCATCTTTGTAAAGGCAGCGAGAGGGAAAATGATGCACAAATTCAAGAAATAGTTATGAAGTAGAATCACCATAACTTCTGGTTGATTAAAGCAGAGACATGAAAGAGAAGGAGGATTTAAAGATTATACCACTGTTTCTGTGTGGACAACAAGTATCTGGTAATGTAATGCATTTAAATATGGAGGAAGGAAAGTTTTCAAGAAAAGGGAATGAATTAAGGTTTTTGGTTAAAAAATAAACTTTTTATTTGGTAATAGTTTCATGCTTAATGAAAAGTTGCAAAAATGATACAAAGAACCTCTTAGACACTTCTCTCTCTCTTTCTCCCTCTTTCTTCTTCTTTCTCTCTCTCTCTCTCTCTCTCTCTCTCTCTCTCTCTATATATATATATATATACACACATACAGAGATAGATAGATGTATTGATAGGTAGAGAGGTGATAGTTATAGGTATAGATAGATGTAGCTATCCATGAACTATTTAAGAATAAGTTGCTCACAACATAAAATTTTATCTCTAAATATTTTCAGTGTATATATTTTAAAGAACAAGGACATTCCTTTACATAACCACACTGCAATATTCCATTTTAGGAACTTTACATTGATACAACATTTTAATGTACATCCATATTCCAGTTTTGTCAATTGATCCAATTATGTCCTTTATAACATACTTTTCCCTCCAGAACTGCATTCATTCCACGATTATGTATTGCGTTTCATTATATGCTTCTTTAGTCTCCTTTCATCTGAAATAGTTCCTCAGTAGTTTTACTGTCTTCCATTTTTTATAATAGAACAGAATAATTTATGTAATGGACATGGTCAAAATCAGAATTCTATGTTACTAATTCTTTCTTTCTGCTGCTTATTCTGTATTTCCCACTGAATGTTATCTTTTAAAGTATACCTGGAAGAAGCCTGCCTGTAGTATTTGTGTTGACCCAAACCGAGCCAAAATTTACCTCATAACAAAAAATCCCATGTACAAATGTCCAGGATTCAAACAAAATGTCAGTGGCAGCAGAACTCACATCTCAGAGCTGAAAGCGAATACTCCCTAGTCTGTCTGCTGAAATGTTACCTTTTACTGCTCCTTGTGGAATGGCAGAAGTCAGGTGCTCTGTGAGTCTGCATTTAACAGCGTCCAAGAAGCACTAGGAATGAGAGGCTGCATGTTAAATGGAAATTTCTGCTGAAGTAGTGCCCCCCACACACAAAATTAACCTTGCTGATTATAAATTTTGTACATGTATGTATTTTCTCACGGGGAGAGGGAATGATGTGAACGTATTACGCCATGTGGGATTGAGAAACATGCAGTTAGGAGAGAGTAAGCTCAGGGTACACACACAATAAAGCACTCCTATAGAAAATGAACGGGCTGTCAGGGTAAACAAAAGAATGACCAGAACATGTGTTTTTAGTCATGTGACTGAAAAACCACAAAGTTTTAGAAAGAGAGACCGAGTCTATTCCTTAGAGGATTTCACAGAATTCTTGGGCTGGTTGTCAGTCTTAGCTGAGCTGATGTATTGGTGTGGCAGAGATAATGTTAGATCGAATCGCCATTCCAGTTAAAACCTCCCAGAGATTGATGGCCTGGGTCAGTGACAGTTGTCTTTAATGCTCCCTATAACTCTATTTTTTAGAATGCTTTATATTTGTAAACAGAGTTTACACTTGTTGACTATTCGCTGTGTGCTCGAAACAGTTCCAAGTGCTTAGCATGTATTAAATTATTTAATCTTCAAAACAAACTTCTAAATTACATATTATTATAATTTCCATTTTTTAGATGAAAAGACTAAGCTATAGAAATGTTGAGTAGCTTGCCAAAAAAAAAAAAAAATTGTGCCCCTGGGCAACTAAACACTATCATGATTCACTTAGCTTCTTTCCAAAGAAGTGAGCATAAAGGAATAAACTATATTCTAAAACTTCTGTAAATGAATTGATTAATTCATGCTTGGCCATGTCACTTTTTAGCTCAATGAACTCTCCCACAAATAGTGCTAATATGTTCTACATCTATTTCAAAAAAACTAACTGAAAATCGTATACCGCAGTGTAAATTCATATCGAATGGTTAGTGTATTTCTATTTTTGCATATTGCTGAACACATAGAACCTGTAAATTCTCAGAGAGTGGTACTATTTATACATGATGTAAATTTGTGAGAAAGCTAATGATAATTATCTCCATATTAATAAAACTGATCTCATTTTCCCTGTAGTTTAGGAATGTCACTTAACATACCTTAAACATATGTCACATTATTTCATATGTTATAAATTTTATTGTAAAATTTTAATTAATTGAGTAAAAAACTATAATAATATAAAATTTGTTGCAAATATTATTTTAAAAATCTCTTTTGGAGAGCCCCTTAATTCTATATGCAGAATATAATATTTAAATTGTTCTTCAGTATCTACATAGTTTATAAAATAATCTGTTTTTCATGGAATTATTCTTAATTTCATTAATAGAACTGATAATAACATTCATTACTTTGTGGGCTCTTTCACAGTGATTCTTGGAGACCAATTGTTGCTACGCATAATACAGTGAATCACTAAAACATCTGTTGCTACTTTTTAAAAAGTTGGTCATATACATAAATTGCCTGTCAGCTGTAGCCTGGGCTCCATGTATTGCACACTGTATGCTACTGGGAAATTGATTTTTTCCAGGAATTAATTTTTAAGGCTTTCAAACAAAAGTGACCCTTTTGTATACATTGTATGTAATTTTGAACATAACGTATCCACTTATACTTTTGCATTCTTTATGAACTGTACATTATGAGCAGGAAAACTTCATTATCAGACAGGATGGTTTCATCTGTTGTAATCAAAATTTGCTCGAATTAGCTAATTTTATACATCTTTCTCAATGCTGATGATTATTCTTCAGAAAGAATCATGGCTTGCAGAACAGAAATTATTTCATTTTTTCATTATCCTACTTATAACTCTCACATAATGATACTAATTTTACTTTAGTGTTATAGGGCCCATCACATTTTTAATCATTTGTGTTCCTCTGTAGGAAACAAATTGTTAAAAGACTTTTAAAATAAATCCAATGTTGATATTCTGATTTTCAGTGTTTTCCTCTGAATCTCAGTAATATTATACACATTTGCCAATTTATCTTTTATATCTTTCCTGTCAGCAGTTTTAATCTTCCTTTCCTCCTTCCTTCCTCCCTCCATCCCTGCTTCCTACCTTTCTTGTTTTTAAAACTCTGTGTATAGATGATCCTTATTTTATTTAACACATTCCCCAATAATGGAATTTAAATATACCCTAGTTTTGGCTTCAAGAAGTTAACATTGTCTTACATATGTGTTTGCAAACTTTCTTCAAAAATATCTATTAAAAAATACCTGTAAATATAACTTTTGGAACAAGGGACATGAATATTTCTATGTACTGGGTGGAGAATCGGAATAGGGCTCTCTGTTAGTGACCATATTTCTAAATTCTCATATTTTCCTAAATCTCTCATTTTGGGCTAGAATTTTAAAATGCTACTTTTGTTGTTTTAATTATACAAATGATACATGAATTTATATATGATGAAAAATTATTTGGATAAAAAATTTCATTCCCTTTTTAATCTCTGCCAAACTATTTTGTAAAGGAGGGGTATGCATACACACACACACAGATATAGACCTTTTTCCGTTATATAAAAACAGTGTGGATTATACTAAACATATTGTACTATGAATAGGTCAGATCAGTAAGTCAAATCTTTTATGTTTTCATTTTTAAATCAACTTTACTGAGGTATAATTTACATACAATAAAATGCATCCATTTAAAATGTACAGTTTGCTGAATTTTAACAAATGTTTACACCCACATAACCACCACCATAATTAAGATATGAAACACTTCCATCAAACTACAAAGCTCTCTTGTATTCCTTTGCAATCAGCCCCTTCCCCATTCCTGGCCCCATGCAACCACTGATCTGATTTCTATCGTTCGAGATTGTTTTCGCCAGATTTAAAAATTCATATACCAGATGGCTTCATAGGTGAATTCTATCAAAAATTTAGAGAAGAGCTAACACCTATCCTTCTCAAACTCTTCCAAAATATAGCAGAGGGAGGAGCACTCCCAAACTCAATCTACAAGGCCACCATCACCCTGATACCAAAAGCAGACAAAGATGTGACAAAGAAAGAAAACCACGGACCAATATCACTGATGAACATAGATGCAAAATTCCTCAACAAAATACTAGGAAACAGAATCCAACAGCACATTAAAAGGATCATACACCATGACCAAGTGGGATTTATCCCAGAAATGCAAGGATTCTTCAATATACACAAATCAATCAATGTGATACACCATATTAACAAATTGAAGGATAAAAACCATATGATCATCTCAATAGATGCAGAAAAAGCTTTTGACAAAATTCAACACCCATTTATGATAAAAACTCTCCAGAAAATGGGCATAGAGGGAACCTACCTCAACATAATAAAGGCCATATATGACAAACCCAGAGCCAACATTGTTCTCAATAGTGAAAAACTGAAACCATTTCCTCTACGATCAGGAACAAGACAAGCTTGCCCACTCTCACCACTATTATTCAACATAGTTTTGGAAGTTTTAGCCATAGCAATCAGAGAAGAAAAAGAAATAAATGGAATCCAAATCAGAAAAGAAGTGAAGTTGTCACTGTTTGCAGATGACATGATACTATACATAGAGAATCCTAATGGTACTACCAGAAAACTACTAGAGCTAATCAATGAATTTGGTAGAGTAGCAGGATGCAAAATTAATGCACAGAAATCTCTTGCATTCCTATACACTAATGATGAAAAATCTGAAAGAGAAATTAAGGAAACACTCCCATTTACCATTGCAACAAAAAAAAATAAAATACCTAGGAATAAACCTACCTAAGGAGACAAAAGACCTGTATGCAGAAAACTATAAGACACTGGTGAAAGAAATTAAAGATGATACAAACGGATGGAGAGATATACCATGTTCTTGGATTGGAAGAATCAACATGAAAATGAGTATACTACCCAAAGCAATCTACAGATTCAATGCAATCCCTATCAAACTACCAATGGCATTTTTCACAGAACTAGAACAAAAAATTTCACAATTTGTATGGAAACACAAAAGACCCTGAATAGCCAAAGCAATCTTGAGAAGGAAAAACGGAGCTGGAGGAATCAGGCTCCCTGACTTCAGACTATACTACAGACTTCAGACTATACTACAAAGCTACAGTAATAGTAGCAATACTATAGTACTGGCACAAAAACAGAAATATAGATCAATGGAACAGGGTAGAAGGCCCAGAGATAAACCCACGCACATATGGTCACCTTATCTTTGATAAAGGAGGCAAGACTATGCAACGGAGAAAAGACAGCCTCTTCAATGAGTGTTGCTGGGAAAACTGGACAGCTACGTGTAAATGAATGAAATTAGAACACTTCCTAACACCATACACAAAAATGAACTCAAAATGGATTAAAGGCCTAAATGTAAGGCCAGACATTATAAAACTCTTAAAGGAAAACATAGGCAGAACACTCTATGACATAAATCACAGCAAGATCCTTTTTGACCCACCTCCTAGAGTAATGGAAATAAAAACAAAAATAAACAAATGGGGCCTAATGAAACTTAAAAGCTTTTGCACAGCAAAGGAAACCATAAAAAAGATGAAAAGACAACCCTCAGAATGGGAGAAAATATTTGCAAACAAAGCAACGGACAAAGGATTAATCTCCAAAATACACAAGCAGCTCATGCAGCTCAATATCAAAAAAACAAACAACCCAATCCAAAAATGGGCAGAAGACCTAAATAGACATTTCTCCAAAGAAGATCTACAGATTGCCAACAAACACATGAAAGGATGCTCAACATCACTAATCATTAGAGAAATGCAAATCAAAACTACAGTGAGGTTTCACCTCACACCAGTTAGAATGGGTATCATCAGAACATCTACAAACAACAAATGCTGGAGAGGGTGTGGAGAAAAGGGAACCCTCTTGCACTATTGGTGGGAATATAAATTGATACAGCCACTATGGAGAACAGTATGGAGTTTCCTTAAAAAACTAAAAATAGAATTACCATATGACCCAGCAATCCCACTACTGGGCATATACCCGGAGAAAATGATAATTCAGAGAGTCATGTACCACAATGTTCGTTGCAGCACTGTTTACGATAGCCAGGCCATGGAAGCAACCCAAGTGTCCATCGACAGATGAATGGATAAAGAAGATGTGGCACATATATACAATGGAATATTACTCAGCCATAAAAAGAAATGGAATTAAGTTATTTGTAGTGAGGTGGATGGACCTAGAGTCTGTCATACAGAGTGAAGTAATTCAGAAAGAGAAAAACAAATACTGTATGCTAATACATTTATATGGAATCTAAAAAAAATGGTTCTGATAAACCTAGGGGCAGGACAGGAATAAAGACATAGACGTAGAGAATGGACTTGAGGACACGGGGTGGGGGAAGGGTAAGCTGGGACGAAGTGAGAGAGTAGCACTGACATATATACACTACCAAATGTAAAATAGATAGCTAGTGGGAAGCAGCTGCATCGCACGGGGAGATCAGCTCGGTGTTTTGTGACCACCTAGAGGGGTGGGATAGGGAAGGTGGGAGGGAGACGCAAGAGGGAGGGGATATGGGGATATATGTATACATATAGATGACTCACTTTGTTTTACAGCAGAAACTAACACAACAATGTAAAGCAATTATACTCCAATAAAGATGTTAAAAAAATAAAAAATAAAAATAAATTCTATGAAAAAAATTCATATAAATGGAATCATACAGTAAGTGGTCTCCTGTGTTTGGTATCTTTTTTGATACCAGGCATTCATCATGTTTTGAGCATCATTCATGTTGTTGCATGTGCCAACAGTTTGTTCTTTTGTTACTGAGTATATCTATATATGAACATGTTTATGCATTTACCTCTGATGGGCATTTTGGTACTTTTGTTTTTTGGCTGTTATGAACAAAGCTGTTCTGTACATTTGTATACATGTATTTTGGAGGACATATGATATTTGTTTTGGGTAAATATGGTGGGTTATATGGGAGGTATATGTTTCATTGTATACAAAACTGACAAACAATTGTCCAACATGATTTTACAATTTTATATTTCCTCCAGTATTTCATATTCTTAATATCTTTCAAAAGCAGAAGGTGTTAATTTTGGTACAGATCAATTTATCAGCATTTTTTCTAATGATCTGTCAAATCAGTTTTTTACAAAGGAATCTTTGTCTAATGTAAGGGGTGAAGATTTTCTCTTGTGGTTTCTTCTAGAAGCTCTATATTTTTAGCCTTAACTTTTAGACTTAAGATCATGTTAAGTTAATTTCAGTATATGTTGTCAGATAAGTATAGTGCTTCACTTTTTTCCATGGAAATATCCAATATTTTAGTGCTTTTTTAATATGTACCGCATTTTCTCTTTTTAACTTCTTTTTTTAATTGAGGTATAGTTGATTTACAATATTACATTAGTTTCAGGTGTACAACATAGTGATTCAAAATTTTTACAGATTATATTCCATTTATAGTTATTATAAAATATTGGCTGTATTTCCTGTACTATACAATATATTCTTGCAGCTTATTTATTTTATACATAATAGTTTGTACCTCCTAATCCCCTACCCCTATGTTTCCCTTCCACTCTTCCCTCTTTCCACTGGTGACCACCAGTTTGTTCTTTATATCTGTGAGTCTGCTTCTTTTATGTTATATTTGCTAGTTTGTTTTATTTTTTAGATTCCACATATGAGTGATAATATATAGTATTTGTCTTTCTCTCTCTGACTTATTTCACTAAGCATAATACCCTCCAGGTCCATCCATGTTGTTGCAAATGGCAACATATCATTCTTTTGTATGGCTGAGGAGTATTCCATTGTATATATATACCATAGATTTTTTATCCATTCATCTGTTGATGGGCACTTCCATATCTTGGCTATTGTAAATAATGCTGCTATGAACATTGGGGTGCATGTATCATTTCAAATTAGTGTTTTTGTTTTCTCCAGACATATACCCAGGAGCAGAATTTCAAGATCATATGGTAATTCTATTTTTAGTTTTTTGAGGAACTGCCATACTGTTTCCACAGCAGCTGTACCAATTTACATTCCCATCAAAAGTGTACAAGAATTCCCTTTTCTCCACATCCTCGCCAACATTTGTTATTTGTGTTCTTTTTGATGACAGCCATTCTTACAGGTGTGAGATTGATATCTCATTGTGGTTTATTTTTAATATTTATTTATTTATTTGGCTATGCTGGGTCTTAGTTGCGGCATGCAGAATCTAATTCCCTGACCAGGGATTGAACTTCGGCCCCCTGCATTGGGAGTGTGGAGTCTTAGCCACTGGACCACCAGAGAAGTCTCTCTCGTTGTGGTTTTGATTTGCTTTTCTCTGATGATTAGTGATGTTGAGCATCTTTTCATGTGCCTGTTGGCCATCTATATGTCTTCTTTGGAAAAATATCTATTCAGGTCTTCTGCCCATCTTTTAATCAGGTTGGTTTTTCTTTTTTTTTTTTTTTTTTGATATTGAGTTGTATGAGTTGTTCATATATTTTGGATATTAATCCTTTATTAGTCATATCATTTGCAAATATTGTCTCCCATTCAGTAGGTTGTCTTTTTGTTTTGTCAGTGGTTTCCTTTGCTATGCAAAAGCTTTTAAGTTTAATTAGGTCCCGTCTTAAAATTTTTGCTTTTGTTTCCTTTGCCTTAGGAGACAGGTCCAAAAAAATATTGCTGCTACTTATGTCAAAGATTATTTTGCCTATGTTTTCTTCTAGGAGTTTTATGGTTTCCAGTCTTACATTTAGGTCTTTAATTAATTTTGAGTTTATTTTTGTAAATGGTGTGAGAAAATGTTCTAATCTCATTCTTTTACATGTAGCTGTCCAGTTTTCCCAGAACCTCTTATTGAGGAGACTGTCTTTTTTCCATCATATATTCTTGTCTCCTTTGTTGTTGATTAATTGACCATAGGTTCATGGGTTTATTTCTGGGCTCTCTATTCTGTTCCAGTTATCTATGTGTGTGTTTTAGTGCCAGTACCATACTGTTTTGATTACTGTAGCCTTGTGGTATAAGTATAGTACCCAGCCTGGCTAATCCAAGTTTGAGTATCTCTCAGCCCTGTAGTTCCTGAGTCTGCGCCCAGCTTCTCTGGAGTTTCACTCTCTTCATAAGCTGGTTTACACTCAGCCAAACACTCAAGAAGACCCATAGCCGTATTTCTGAATCTCTTTTACTAGATTGCTTCCTCCTTTCCAATGCTCTGCCTCACAAATTCTAGCCACCTCAGCCTCCCCCACACTCTGATCTCTCCCTTCACTCAGAATATCACCATGTTCTTCCTGCACCAAGATCCAGGAAAGTGCCTCCAGGCTCAAAGCCCAGGTGTTCATACTGATCATGTCCTTTGTTTCCTTTCTCTTAAGGATCACAGTCCTGTGCTGTCTCCTGTCCAGTATATGAAAATACTTGTTTCTATTTGTTTCACTAGAAGGGCCAGTCTGGTACCAGTTACTCCATCTTTGCTAGAAGTAGAATGCTAGGGACATTTTATTTTGGTAAATTTTGCCAAATTTCCCTTCAAGTAGATTGTACCAATTGTCATTTCCACCAACTCTGTATGATAGGTGGTACTTATTTTTCTATCCATTATCAAAACTGGATTTCATTCAGTGCTTTATATACTTTTTTTTTTATACTTTTTTTTACTATTTGTTTGAGAGGTATTTTTATTTACAATTCTTTGAATATATGAGTTAGGTTCAGTCACTTTTATATATATTATCAGCCATGCGTATTTCTTTTTCTTTATTTATGGACCTTAGTCATTTTCCCATTTATATTTTTCCTTTTTAATTGATTTCTTAGTATTCTCTTTATATTCATTTATTTATTCATTCATTCAGTCATTCAACGAATATTTATTGTATACCAGCTACATTCCAGGCCTGTTCTAAGTGCTGGGAATATGACAGTGAGTTAATTCTGCACTGGTGAAGTTTATCTTCTAATGAGTAATGAGGAGAGAGAGAATTAATACAGTGTAAGCACATTTGATATATCATGTGGTGGTAAGTAAGTATGGAGAAGAATAAAGCAGGGTATGGGAAATTCAGTACAATAGAAATATATTATTGAATTGGGGGATTTCTGTTTTATGTAGGATCTTTAGAAAAAGATTCTTTGCTAGGTGATATTTAAGTGAATACTTGAATGAACAGAGTAAGCCATGTGGATGTCTGGAGAAAGAACATTCCAGTTAGATGAAACAGCCTGAGCAAAGGCCCAATGATGGTTGTTGCTTGGCATGCTGGAAAAATTAGAAAGAGGCCCCTGTGGCAGGAAGGGAAAGAGAACAGAGGAATGGGAGCAGTAGTGGTCAACTGGGGAAGATATCTAGATTAGGTAGAACTTGGCAGGAAATTACAAATTCATTGTTAATTCATTCATCTGCGTAAGATGGGAAGCCATTGGAGGATAATATGCAGATGGACATAACTGATTGTCATTTATAAGGGATCCTCCTGGTAGCTTTGTGGAGAAGATAATACAAGGGAGCAAAAGGGAAACAACAGCAGCCATGTGTCTCAACACATTACTGAATATCTAGTATTAATTCTATTGAGTTGTGTTACCTTGATTATATACTAAATTCTCAGATGCATTTGGCTCTTTCAGTTCTCCTTTAACTTGTCTGCCATTGTTAATGTTAAACTTCATCTTGATATCTGGTAGGTCTCTAACGAGAGTGATCGTTCTGCCCAGTTAACCAGAACAGTCCCAGTTTATACCTGTTGTAGATCAGTTAATATGTGTTAATTACTTTTAATATGTCTTTTCCCATCAAGTTTCCTGGTTTGATGATAAGCTACATGGTCACTCTCTCTATGACCTCATTACTGTTCTTTCAATTTTCTGGGTGTTCTTTTATATTTATTTTTTTAATTATGGTTTTATTTTCTATCATGTTTTGATAAAAATTCAAGTTGATATTTTGTTTGGGATAAAACTGAATTTTTAAATTAATTTTTGCATAATTAATATTTTTGTAATATTTGTCTTTTCCTAACCACAAAGAGTTCTCATTTTAAAATAGTGAAGTCTTCTATATTCTTTAGTATATTTTATTTTAAATCTTTTTCTTTACATGTTTTTTACACAGTTTTTAGTGGTTTTATCTAGTCATTTAACAAAATGTTTTCTTATGGAATTTTTCAAACACGAAGAAGTAAAGAGTATAGGACAACAGCCTCATACAATCATCACCTAGCTTCAACTACCATAAACATTTCCCTAATTTCCTAGTTATTTTAACATTTTTTGCTGTTACTATTGAAATATTTTTTCTTGCTGTATATTTTAGAAAAATATTGTTCATATACTATTGTAAATTGCCACATTTCTAAATTCTGTTTTTGTTTCAAAAATGTTTTTTCTCATGGGATTGTCAAGTATAAAATCCTGTCAATTGCAAATGATAATTTTGATTTCCTTCTCTCTTTATTTATGCCAGTTATTTTTTATTCTTATTGTATGTTAACTAATCTCTTAACTGGTGTAGATTTAAAAATAGCATTGTAATAAGTATCCTCATAACATCATTCCGTTTTAAAGAAATGTGCTGAGAGAAACTTTCATACTTTCCATTTCTAATTTCATATTTCTGTTTAGTAGTTTTTTTTATGAACTTAAATATTCTTAATACATGATAATTTGAATGCAGGTTTTACGCTCTTTATAAGCTGAGCAGTTTTACACATTTTAGGAGCTCTTCTTAAACACCATTTTCAATGAATGCATAATACTCCATTGGCCCTGTATCGCTCTGTGGCAGGCTCTATGCTCCCAGTCTGCGCTACACCCTTGTGGGAAGGGCTTCACTCAATTGCAATGTGTGCAGCGGCCCATGAAGCCAAGTCACACCAAGCCACAAACCACCTGAGTAGACTCTACATGCCTGACCTTCTCTAGATCACATTCTATATCATCACTTACAGTTAAACTGCCCACTAGTCTCCTACTTTTGAGCTTTAAGCAGTCTTAGTTGTTTTTCCTATTATAAACAACCCTGTGTTGAATATCTGTGACCTGGGACCAGTAATGGATTATCTTTCTGTAAATGGTCTGTCCCCATGTGAGTATCTTTAGTGCTTCCCTGGTGGTCTCCAGGCTAGACACAGTAGGCTCTGAAGAACCCTCTGTGGTGAGCACTCCTCTCCCAAGCTGGAAAAAGACAACCCAGAGCCTGAGTTGCCCCAGAACTACAAACGCTTGACCTTCCCAACTTTCTTCTAACTATAGAGCTGCGATTAGAAGTGTGACATTATGTTGATTATGCTGTGATATGACCTTCTATTCAGGGAAATAATATAATCTATTCCCCCGAATGCCTATTTTCTCATTTCTGCAATATTCAATATTAGAGCTGGAATTTCATAAAGAGGAATTTTTGCTTCATCTTTTATGTGGAAAGAACACTAAAATAATTTTGTACATTCATCTTTGTGCATAAGTCTGATTATTTTCCTAGGATGAATTCTCAGAACTCAAAGTGCTAGAGTCAAACATATATTTAAGTTTATTATGACATACATTGCAATATTGGCTTCCAGAAATGCTGTATCCATTTACATTTTTTTATCAGCAATGTTTGAGGACTCCTATTTCTTCACTTCCCAGCTTACATGGGTATTGTCAACCTTTTAAATTTTGTGTCTGATGGGCAACCACTTAAATGTCTGTCTCTTTGATTAGACATGTTTTCATATTTTCTAACCATTTTTTCTTCCAATATTGATCACTTATCCATATTCTCTTTGGGTTTTTGTATTTTTCCTATTGATTTATAGGAATATGGTTTTGAATGAGGGATATCAACCATTTTATCTTTATTTATATTATCCCTCTAGTTTGTCTTGTTTTAATGTTTGGAAATTATAATAATAAATAAGTTGATAAAACTTTTCCTGGGCAGCAAAACTTTCTGTAAAGATTTGTTTAAAGTTTCTCGCTTGTTCTTCAGTAAAGAGGCAGTAGAGCCTAGTGCCAGACATTTGCATCCAAATCCTGGAGCTGTTTCTTACTAGCTTCATGCCCTAAGGGAGTTTCTGTAACCCCAGAAGTCCCTGCTAGTGGATCCTGCACTCGCCTCTCACCTCTTTCCTCCTCATACTCTGTGCTCTGGCATTCTGTTCTCTATGCTAAGTTTTCACTTGCCATGAGGCCTTTATACATTATGCAAGACTTTTCCCTAACTTTCCCCCTTATGATTCCTCAGGTCTTCAAGTAAATGTACTTTCTGATCTGACAATAAAGGGTAGATGTTTGTGGCAGTTACTATAAGTCGCCTCGCTCCAAAACCATTTCCAAACCCCTTCACGTTTGCCCTCCTTTAGTATAGAACAGGGGTTATCAAAGTGTGATTCTGGGACCAACAGCAGTAGCTTTTTCTAAAGACTTGTTAGAAGTGTGAATTCTTAGGCCCTTCCCCAAACCTCCCTAATCAGAACTCTGAGGGTGGGGGCCAGCAATCAGTATTTAATTAAGCACTTAAGGTGATTTTTTTTTAAATTGAGATTCTGATGCACACTATGGTTTGAGAACCTAAATACTGTGGAAATTAGGATACTTAATACCCCTTCCCCAGCCTTGATGCTAAAAGTGGCCATATAAAGGAGGTCTGGTTAAAGAGGATTAGTAAACTCAGCTACTGAGGGTTCTGGGAAAAATTTTTCTGTCAAAAAAAAAAAAAGGACAGGTGCAGCTAGGGTGGCCCTTTGCTCTTCTCCCTCTTGCTGTCTAGAATATGTATGAAATGCCTGGAGATGCAGCAACCACTTTGCAACCAAGAGGTTATACACATAAGAGTGAAAAGCCAACACACTGAGAATGGCAAGATGGGGGAGGAAGAATCTGGGGTACCTGACAACTTTGTTAAGTAGCTGAACTAGTTAGATGAAATCAATACTTCTTTTGCCTTTTGTTTTTGAATTTCCACAGTGAAATATATATATACACATGTATATGTAGATTCACATATATATAATAGTTTTTAATTTTAAAAACTTTAAAAATATAAATGCAAATCTACCTACAGCCAGATTCTCTAGTAATTTCTCTGAAAAAGCCTTTAGCTACAATACACTTAGATTTGTTCAATAAGATATAAAATGTCTTATTTAAATGTCGTTTACAAAAACAAAGTGAGAACTGTAGCAAAAGAGGTAAGTGGGAGTGTAGGTTGTGGCTTTCAGGAATGAGAGTTGGAGACAAGATGCTAGTTTGCCAGCCAGGGGCTAAGGTTTTAACAACCATTCAGGGAATGTAGATAAGTCCTACCTACATGTCTGGGATTCAAACTGAGATAGCAGTATTAAGTTGGGTAAGGATGATATAGAAAGAAAAGCTTAACACCTGCAAGAGTAGATAACAAGAGAGCTTGACCATCATAACTTAGGCTCTGGAAAGAAAAAAAAAAAAACCCAATCTCTCCTGATAGTATTTATCTATGACTCTTCCACAAAAGGGTTGATGTTTTAATTTCCTGTACAATCTTGAAATTAACATGAAAAACCATCCCAAGTAACTTATACCTTTGAAGCACCTGGCTAAGCAAAACAGAAACTTCCCTGGATGGACACGCTCTCAAATAGGCCAGGTAGTTCTTCCAGAGACAAAGTCCCACAGACCATAAGGTCATAATCTAAAATTATAATTAACACAAGAGCACGAGTCACTACAAAACAGCAGATAACACAAAGAATAGAAATAGACTCCTCAGAATGTCAAATTCCTTAGAATTAAAAGACAGAGGAGGGCTTCCCTGGTGGCGCAGTGGTTGAGAATCTGCCTGCTAATGCAGGGGACACGGGTTCGAGCCCTGGTCTGGGAAGATCCCACATGCCGTGGAGCAACTAGGCCCGTGAGCCACAACTACTGAGCCTGCGCGTCTGGAGCCTGTGCTCCACAACAAGAGAGGCCGCGATAGTGAGAGGCCCGCGCACCGCGATGAAGAGTGGCCTCCGCTTGCCACAACTAGCGAAAGCCCTCGCACAGAAACGAAGACCCAACACAGCCATAAATAAATTAATTAATTAAAAAAAAAAAAGTGGGACTCCTGATATTCATCCCACTTTAAAAAAAAAAAAAGATGTTAAAAGACAGAGGATATAAGATAATATTCTTAAATGATTAAAGATTAAAAGAAAAAAAATTATGACTTGGACTTGCTGGTAGAAATGGAGGGGGTAAGAAGTTGTTAATTTCTGGGTGTATTTTGGGTTTTTTTAATATAATTTTTCTTTTTTTTTAATTTATTTATTTTATTTATTTATTTTTTGCTATGTTGGGTCTTCATTGCTGCGTGCGGGCTTTCTCTAGTTGCGGTGAGCGGGGGCTACTCTTTGTTGCGGTGCGCGGGCTTCTCACTGCGGTGGCTTCTCTTGTTGTGGAGCACGGGCTCTAGGCACACGGGCTTCAGTAGTTGTGGCTCACGGGCTCTAGAGCGCAGGCTTAGCAGTTGTGGTGCCCTCCCTGCTCCCTTTATCCTCCTGGAAAATGTTCACCTGTTCTGACCTCCTATCATAGTATCCCTTCCTCTGATTGTGGTCTTTGGCTTCTCTCTCCATTCATCATACTCCCTGCCCGCCCCCGCACCCCATAAAATGTCTGTGTATTGTACATATATCTGCTATTTTACACATAGAATTATACTGTAATGATTTTTATATATCTCTTCTATTGGCCTAATAAACATTTTGAGAGCAGATACTGTACCTTAATCATCAGCATTAGCATAGCGCTTGCCATGTATTATGTGCTTAATGAATGGGTGTTAAACTCCAGCAAAGGGAAATCATAAATCCCTCTACATTATTTCATCATCCATAAAGTAAATGGATGATCTCTAAAATCATCTACTCTAATTATGTGTTCATTGTAAATCTGTATCACCACACCACTAATTTACTTCTCTTGGGCATTGTCACAAAAAGAGTTAAGAAATACAGGGACACATACACACTGCAGGAGAGAGAAAGAGAGAGAGAGAGGATAAAGATCCATGTATTTACAGCTTAATATTTGTTTTAAGTGCAAGTAATGTTAATGGAAGTTCAGGAAGGGAGGGCAAGAGAGAAGCAGACAGAAAGATGTGGAACATTTATATTTAGGAAGTGTGAGAAATAAGGTCAATTCATGAAAGATTTAGGTAAGAATCTATGTAGAGAGGAGAGGCAGGAGACTGTGAAGAGAAGCCAAGGGAAGGAGTGGGTCTCACGAGAGAAAGACCAACATTATAAAGGGAAGCAAAGCAGTTAAGATGAGAATTGAGAATAGAGTAAATGCTTGGCTACATGTTAAATAAGAGCCACATTTTTGTACTGGAGCAGAGTGAAATCATAAGATCTAAATGGGGGTTAAATATATGAGGAGAACTGCTGCAGTTTAGAATGATTTAAAAGGAAAAATAAGCTTTTGAAAACCTTTAAAAATTTATTTTTAAAGCACTTTCAAAATCTTTATCCAAAGTAAAGAGGTCTTTAAGAGTAAAAATTGCATATATTTTGTCATAATTCCTCTAATTATCTATACAACTTTATATATTTCCCTTCTGTTTATTCAGGATAAATCTTCATTCTCTTTGGAGGGAACAATACATTCAACAAATGTTATATTACTTCAAAAGTATCAACTACACTTTCAAGATACAGTCACTAATTTTATATGCCTCACTCCAAACACTAAATTCTGATACTTGATGGTTTCACTGTATCACCATGAAAGTCAGGGTGGGCTTAAGAAAAAAAAAGTAAAACTTTCAGAATGAACATTTGCTGTCGATTATGAGAATGTGTCAGATATGTGTGTGGGGAGGGGGAGGGTGAACGGTGGTGGGTAGTTGCATGATCTATTAATAAGAAACAGTTTAATGCAGGAGATCACTAAAGCATGGCTAATTCTGAAGCCAAAACCCACACATTCTTAACTTTCCCCCCAGCTTTAGAATCACTCTCCATACACTCAGTACAGGAACTGGAACATTATTCTTTGAAAGCAAAGCCAGTGTTTAGAAAATCTGAAATTGAGCTAACAGCACAGCATATAGAAGTCACACAGGATGTTATTTTAAACTGTAATGCAGAAATGTCAGTTCATTTGATATCTTTATTTGTTACATGTGGGCTTGAAGAAAGTATGTTGTATACATTTTTGCTTTACAGATACTCTGTTACAGGGTATAGTCAACTGTCAGGAAAGTTTGAGGTCCATCAAAGAGACAGAATCTTTACTGAACAGCTTTTGGAGCTTAGAGAAAAGAACATACAACGATTTATCTCATCCCTTCCCCTAGAACAATATATATTTTAAAATATCACTCAGGAGTCATTCAGAAAGGATGTCCAACTGGGTGAATCACATAACTGCAATGGTTATGCAATTTAAGCAGCTAACTCATATTCTGTCAACATGCTCCCTCTCCACTGCACATCAGTCAAAGACTTAAATACACAGTTGGATCCAAAGACAGAGTTGTGCAATATCCAGAGGGAATGAACATCGTGTTTAATTGGTTGCACTTGACTAAAGCTTGTGCTATCCTGTAATACAAACACTCCAATCCAAATATCTCACCACATCCTACATTTACATTTTCTCATTTTGCTTCATTACCAGCTTTATTTGACTACTCCAAAATGTTAAATCAGATGGTTAATTGCTGACCTTCTACTAATTGATTAGCTGCCTTAAAAGGGAAACCTGAAATGTAAATTTTAAAATCAATGACACATGCTTTCATGTTCCAACAGTCTGGAGATTATACATTTCTGTTTTGTATAAAATGTATAAATAGCATAGATGAATTAGTTGAAATTTTCTGTGTCTCTCTACTACAGATAAGCAGAAAATTATTTTGGATACAACACTAAAATAAAGCAATCTTTGGCAATTTTCGTAGAATTTGTTTCCAAAGGAAAAAGAGGAAAGTTGTTTTTCTTTAACAAGGACATAAGAAGAGAAAAATACGGAGTGAGAAAGGACCTTACTTTTATTGGTAAAAAAAAAATTGGAAATGAAGGTCTGTAAGCTATAGCTGTGCCTATATATATTGTAGCTGTAGGGATAGAGAAACTACAGTTTAGGAAAGGCTCTCCCAAAGGGGTGATGGTGTGTTTTTTTTTTTAATTTTTTTAAAAAAATTTATTTATGGCTTGTGTTGGGTCTTCGTTTCTGTGTGAGGGCTTTCTCCAGTTGCGGCGAGCGGGGGCCACTCTTCATCGCGGTGTGCGGGCCTCTCACTCTCGCGGCCTCTCTTGTTGCGGAGCACAGGCTCCAGACGCGCAGGCTCAGTAGTTGTGGCACACGGGCCTAGCTGCTCTGCGGCATGTGGGATCCTCCCAGACCAGGGCTCGAACCCGTGTCCCCTGCATTGGCAGGCAGATCCTCAACCACTGTGCCACCAGGGAAGCCCCTGTGATGGTGGTTTTGCATCGTGTTGGAGGCCACAGTGTATGAGTGGCCAGAGCACATTGGAGATAATGTACTACAATGTCTGTCTACTTCAGTTTCACTGATAGAATTCACCCGTCAGTATAGACACTTAAAAACGTGATGGGATATTTTAAATATTACCTGAGTTTTAAACTTGTTACCTTTAACAAAATAGTTTGATAGGACCACATCTCTTTCTTATAATAATGAAAACAAGCAGAAACACAGTATTTAATGTGGAGAAATTTTATAACTATGTATATTCAAAAAAGTAAAGCACACTCCTTTTTAAATGATTGTATTGATTAAAAATATGCCAAACTAAAGATACTGAACAAATTTTATTTTAAAAAATGTACTTAAAGCATTTGTATAGGAGAGGAGGGTATTGTATACTCCCACAGGTACATGTTACAAAAAAACAAACAAACAAACAAACAAAAAAACCCAGAGTAATTAGGTACCAATCAAGAACAGTTTTGCTGACAACCATTGAATTCCTTGCAGGTTTTCATTGTTGTTTTACATTTCTATATTTTTACTTATATCCAATTATCTTTTGTGGTGAAGTGGATGGTATTTTATAATGATTTAAACAATGGTAGGCTGTACAAATCCACTCTTTTTTACAGTGAATACATATTTTATCCAAGAATTTGAGTAACTCTTGTCTGTAAAATTATTTTATTTATTCATTCACTTAATCATCCAAAAAAACAGATGTTGAATGACCTTTATCTGCTAAGCACTGTTTAGGCACAGGGGTTAGAACATTCATTAGTTCATATACAGTTGACCTTTGAACGTTGACCCCATGCACAGTAGAAAATCCACATATAACTTCACAGTTGGCCGTCCATATCCATAGTTACACGTCCTTGGATTCAACCAACTGAGATCATGTAGTGCTGTAGCATTTATTGAAAGAAATCCACATATAAGTGCACCCTTGAAGTTCAAACCTGTGTTGTTTAAGGGTCAGCTGTAATTTGATAAGTTTCTTGTCAGTCATTTCCTGGGATTCATGTCTTGATGGGGGTGATTACAGGTTGTTTTGAAGAGAATGAAAAGGAGAGACTGATGAGAGAGTAACACTGAACAATCATATGATTCTATTTTTCAGTTTTTAGACAGTTTTTAGTTCCTTGCACTGTCTGTATTAAAACCACTCCCTTCTTTGTGTGAGAAATATCCATCAATGATTGAGGTTACTTTGATTTGAACAAAATGAGTTTTCCACTTTCACTGGACATTGGAGTACAGGAGTTAAATTCAAAGTTAAATATCAATTTAAAAAGCTCAATTTTTTTATATATGAATTTGTGATTGTAAACCATATAACCATTATATATACACTGCAAAGGACTTGGTGGAAAGTATAAATAAATTATGTGTAAAACCTTCACTGAATTATTATCTTACTCATCTTTTAGAAGAAAAATTTTGAAATTCTGTCTTTGCTCAAAGGCTCTTTTAACAACCCAAGAAATCATGCTGTCATTAACTACATATTCAGCTTCTCATGGACTCTACCGATGCCTGGCTATTCTGAGAGAGAGAGAGACAGACAGAGGGAGAGAGAAACTGAGAGACAGAGAGATAGAGAGAATAACTGAGAGACAATTTCATATGTATATATAATTTTAAATCACAAATTTAAATGGTAAATAAAATAAAGTGCATTGTATTACTTTTGAGAATTTTGCATAAGATAGAAAATAAGAGAAAAGTTCTGGATAGAAAAATAGAGGAGAACAAACACTGAGTGAAGGGAGAATACATCTTCAGAAAATGTCACCTATTTCAGCACATCCAATTCAGTGTGAGAAGAAAATTTTCAGGAAAGAACTGTGAGTCACCCCAGACTGCACTGGCACTGTCATGGCAGATGGGCCCCAGCACACATTTAGGATGTGGACCCTCCATGCTGTCGTTATGGCAGATGAGTTGTGCTGCCCACAGTACAGTAATTTGGCATGCAGACTCTGAAACCAGACTGCCTGGATTTTGATCTTGCTTCTACCGCTTATGATCACAGGAACTTGAGGAAAATGAATTCACTTTCTGCTCCCTAAATTCCCTCATCCCCAAAGTAGGGCTGGTAAAATTCTCTAATTTATAGAGCTGCTCTGCTCTGATATTTTAAAAAATTAGGCACTTGAAACAATCTCTAGTGCCCCAAATCATTAGCTATTATTATTTTTGTTTCCATTAGTATTTATTTCAAGTATTACCATTTGCCTGAGGTCTCTTATTAACCCTGCTCCATCTCATCTTCAACTGACAACCTCAAGGTCCAATTTACCAAGGTTGTTGAATTCCTTGAGGGTCATCTCCCTCTACTTCCCACCTCTTGTTAATTAGTTTGTCTATAAAAACAAACTTTGTTACTTCCAGTCTTCTAGGGACATGGTATCCCTCCTCCTGTGGACCAGCTCATTCTTATCCTTAAGTCCATCCTATCTTTTGTCCGTTTTTGGTCCATTGTACTCCATTTGCTCTACTTCGGTCCTTTATGGTTCCCTTGGACTATTCTAATTTCCAAACTAGTTTCCTTGTTCTCTTCCAAACCATTCTGCACAATATGGCGAGACTAGATTTTCCAGTTATTTTTGTTCACGTTGCTCCTCTAGGTAAATCCTTTCAATGGTATCTCTTTGTTTTTATAATAAAGCGCTAATTCCATAATATAGCCTGCATGATCTGGCTTCTGCCTGCGATATTCTTCCACACCTCCCAACATGCTCCACCTCTTTTACTTTGTGCCTCCAGCCACCCTGCTCTTCTCTATGTCACACTAGTAGAAAAAGCTGCTTCCTCATCTGCTCATGTGGTCCCCTTGGCTTGGAATGCACCACTCCAGCACTTTTTTTTTTTTTTTTTTTTTTTTTACCTGATTTGACGCTCTCCATCTTATCCTAACTTCAATATTACTTTATTATCAAGGAGAACTTCTCTAACATTCCAAACTTTTTGACACTTACTTTCTTTTAAAGTGTCCTAAAATTTCTCTTCCCACCTTAAGGTATCCTGACGTTTCCCATGATAGTCATCTAAATTGCAGATTTAATGTTTGCTTGTTCAATTCTTTAATAACACAACTGAAACTTTAGCAAAGTCTAAGACCGTGTCTTCTTGTTCACTGTTGTATTTCTGGCACAAAGTGACTGGTCAGTTGTTTTTGAATAATAGAATGAATGAATGCTGCTGCCTTCACTAGGAATTTCGATGTTAGAAAACTTCCTTTACCCTCCTCTTCAGTCTATCACATTTCACAATTTACTGCATAAGTTTTGACATTAGCCTCAGCTTTAAACTCTGTAGCCAGCAGAGAGACTGACTAAGAACTTTAGCTATTTCAAATCAAAAAATGATGACTCAATCTCCTTACTCCTCCAAAATTCTCTTATGGATAAAATAATGTGATTATGTGATTTTATAATTGAAATGTACCATCAGTGACTTTGGGTGTATTATTTATGGCCATCTTATAATTTTGTGCTCAATAGCTGAAACTTGGGCAGGTTAGTTAATCTCTCTTTGACTTGATTTTCTCATTTTTAAATTTGAGTATATGCTTGATCATCTATCTAAAGTCTTTAAAGGCATTCTTGGACTATAGTAGGTACTCAATAAATGATAGAAGTTCTTTATGATTCTTTTTGTTAATATTTAAGCCAGATAGCAGCTATACCTGAGGGGTGCAAATACATACTCTTCAAATACATATTTGAAAATTCTGTAAATAAGAGTATTACTTGCCAGGACGCTCACTGTAACTAACCAAAGAGCAAACAATGCCATATTAAGGGGCCAAGAACAGAATTTGGTATACAGCAGGTATGAAATACATGTTTGTTGAAAGAATGAATTAATAATAGAGTAGTAATTATAATATTACAGATCTTCCATTTCTTAGATATACAGGAAAAATGGAAGTAGCTTCAAAACTAAAGGGTTAACTTAGCAAAATTAGGATATTTGAAAATCTTATATCTCCATGTTGGTTAATAAATTTACTTTTTTATATATTACTTTGGATCATAAGTGTAATTTCTGTGTAATTAAACATTTAAATTAAATTGATAAAGAAATCTTGATATAAAGCAATTATGAACTCTTTAAATATTGAATTAATTTTTTAAAAAACTCTATAATACTTCCTAGTTGTGGTGGAATCCTTCTCAAACGGTTGTAAGTCCTATGCTACTATTTCTGACAATGGACCTTGTGTAAGATACTTTTTAAATGTCTCTCTAATTGTCTTATATTGGAGGTTGAGAAAAGAATATAGGTATCTGGCTATGGCAGATGTCCCAGGAATAGTAATACACATAAAATAAATATGTAAGATTTACATGAGTTAGTTGGCATTCTCTGTCTATCCCATGGAGAGGCAACTCTACTCCCGACTTCTCTCAGGGAACATTTGGCTAAGTACTGATAAATATTGCCTTCCTTAATAAAGTCATTGAACCTATAATAATACAGCCTCTGCTTCCCTGAATTGATCTTAGAAGTACTAAGCAGATGAAAGGTAAGCCTGTGCTTCTACTGTAGCCAAGGCATGGGGTGGACTGCTATGAACACATCTTCTTCTGCCGAATTAGTTGGATGGTCATGTTGGGAAGAAGCTCTGTGGAGTATCTGAGCTCTGGTCACAAACTAGGGAAGCCACAATTGACATTCTAGATCTTTACAGTTAAGCTGACAACCCAAGAGACAACCCTACTTTGCATTTATCTTTGTGCAGGAGCAAAGAGGATTCATATACCCAAACATAGCTAAGTAGAGGCCTTAACATCACACACGTCAGAAGGCACAATTATTCTTAGGAGGAATAGCCAGAACTGTTCCTGGGATAGAACCTTGAGACAGAAAGGGAAGACTGGGAGTAGATATTACTGGTGCCACTTCCATTTGTATTTACTGCATGCCCCTTCCGTCTCCAGAAAATAAAAATTTAAAAGGTCTATTTTTTTTAAATTAATTAATTAATTTATTTATGGCTGTGTTGGGTCTTCGTTTCTGTGCGAGGGCTTTCTCTAGTTGTGGCAAGTGGGGGCCACTCTTCATCGCGGTGTGCGGGCCTCTCACTATCACAGCCTCTCTTGTTGTGGAGCACAGGCTCCAGATGCACAGGCTCCAGATGCACAGGCTCAGCAACTGTGGCTCACGGGCCTAGTCATTCCACGGCATGTGGGATCTTCCCAGACCAGGGCTCGAACCCGTGTCCCCTGCATTGGCAGGCAGATTCTCAGCCACTGCGCCACCAGGGAAGCCCTAAAAGGTCTATTTTTTAAGTGCTATGAGCTGAATGTTTGTATCCCCCAAATTCATATGTTGAAAGCATAATCCCCAATGTGATGGTATTTGAAGGTGGGGCCTTTGGTAGGTAATTAGGTCATGAAGGTGTAGCCTTAGTGCTCTTATAAAAAGATGTAGGATTAGTGTAGGATTCGTGCTCTTATAAAAAGGGGAAGCGACATGAAATCTCTCTATGTCTGCATGCACACACCAAGGAAAGCCTGTATGAGGACATAACCAAGAAGGCAGCTTTCACCAAGAACTTGACCACACTGGCACCCTGATCTCTGAGATCTAGGTTTCAGAATCATGAGAAATAAATGTTTGTTGTTTTAGCCACCCAGTCTATGGTAATTTTTTTATAGCAGCCCAAACTGACTAAAACACTAAGTTCCTAAGATTGATAGCTCAATTCATTCAAACTAACAAGATCATTTTGAGGGTAACTGTCTTTCAAATCATGTTAACTTTCTTGGGACCCTTTCTGAAACTACCTCAGTTGAATTAATGAAAATGTTAGACTGGAAACATATTAACCTAAAGAATACTGCAGACATGTAAGTGCACACTGAGGTGGAGAGTTAGAGGTGGTGCAAATGATACTTGTCAAGTTTCTTACTCCGAAATAAGTTCTACAGTGGAGTTCTAAGTGCCGTAGCTGCACAGCTCAGTCATCAACAAGAGCTTACAAGACAGGAAGTGCTAATTGTTACAAAAACTGTAGGATTTGGAGTCGGACCTGCCAACCTTCCAAACTTAGAATTTTATGTTGATTTAAGACAATCTAAGTCAAAGTTAAATAGCAAAACATGGAAATTGGTGGGAAGGGGTAAGAGGCATGTTTTATAATATAATTTATCACTTCATAAAATGTTTAACCAAAGAATCCTTGTTAAAGAGAATGCAAACATATAAAATTAAAAATACGTAACCTCTTAGTAATGAATTTACTGTCTACTGTGCGGTTGTTACTCTTGTGCAAAAATATCCATCTCCCTATAAAATTAAGAACGTAATAACTCCAGACCAACAAATTTCAAATTCTTTTCCATGAAATTCTGGAGTTTGAGCAGTAATTTAAAGAGGTTCATTGAAATACAATTTGGTCACGGAAGGCATGCTTTAACACCACCGCTTTGGGGACTTGATGCTGACAGTGAAAGTACATGAGGGATAGCAAATAAAACTGTCTGCTCTGGTTTGGGAAATTTGGAGTTGCGTTAGGGAAACAGTGACTAATTTATGATAGGTATTTGGAGAAGAGATAGTCTGTCAAAATAAATCTATCTTTCCTCTTTTCTTGAGAGGAAGTAAGATGTCTTATGGATTTCCTTGGAATCCTTAAAAATAGCAGGGAGAGAAATGTTTCCATTATTCATGGCATGCTTTAGTTTTGCAGGTTGAACAGGCCAAAACATTTGAACTTGTACAGGTGAAACAGGAAAGCTCCATGCCATGCTGGAGATTGAACTCTTTAGGGATGATCCACACCAACAGCTTACATCCCCTGTATCCAGGATCTTTGGGCTTCCTCAGTCAATGGGCTTGACATGACTTTAGTCACACAAGGATTCTGAAATTTAGGAAAGTCAAACACAGTGGGGAGGAGAGCAGAGCACTGAGTGACCCAACTATCGGTGTATGCGAGTGCTTGCTGTCTTCCTGTGTATAAAAGAGGCAGAATTTACACTTCAAATTCTTTGGTTACCTTGCTTCAGACTGTTTAATCTACCTGAAAAATCGTCCATATTTTCTTTCCCCCATTCTCAAATTTAACCCCATTCTTTTGTGAAGCTTCTGAAGACTGGTAATTCTGGGGTTCAAGACTCATCACCATCTGTCAACTGGATATTATTTACTTCCAAGGATGTGATAAAGACTAAATGGAAAAATACGTAAGCAGTCCTTAATGTGCCTGTCACACAATAGGCTCTCCATAAAATGATAGCTTTAAATAAAAAATACTAGGACTTGCAACTATATTCTTTGAACTAGTGTCATAACAATATTGTCCCTAAATTATTTTTCCTTTATTTTATCCTCAGAGGCCCTCTTAGGCATGCAGTAGGAGAGCATGTGATAGGTCTTTGATTCTGAAAATGAATTTTGAATATTTGAAGGCATGTATATCATGCCCCGACCATCTATCGAAAGTGGGACAGCTTACATAAACAGTTTTCACTCTACTAGAAACAAATGTGCAGGATAAATTTATGGATGGTATTTGGCAGATTTAGATCCTTTGGGAAGATATGGAGGAAAATAATGCTTCATAATTATTGTAAATTCAATTTAAAATTGATTTAAAAGTCTTTCTCTTTGGTTATTATGATTGTTTAAGTTCTGGCCCTCCTCCTCTAATTACTATGATTTCTGGCACCTTGTACACATCCTTTATTTCTTGTCAAAAAATAAAATCAAACCCTGCTGTGATGATCCTTCTTCATTTTTCCAAACAAGCATTGTCTTTTCAGGAATATAGAGAGTGAAGTACAGGAAAGTGAACTTCTGGTTGAACTATTCAGCTCAGAATTCCCCTCCTCTGGGAAACTTTTTTCTACACTTCCCTTCCCTCAAATCTCTATAGAAGTAATTATTCATAATTATTAATTTTCTGTGCTACCTCTGCACTCTGCACATATTGTTAATCTTTCACTTTACCGTACTGTACTGTAACTTATTTTTCATTTCTGCCTCCCTTCCGAGACTGTGGGCTGTTTGAGTGTAAAGACTATGCTGTAAACATCTCTGTATCCTGACCTGCTGCTTGACTACATATGCGGCAAGTATTCACTGAAGTGAATTGTTGAGTTCTTGAGTCATTGCTATTACGTTTAGCTAACACATAAAGAAAACATGTCTACATGTCCATTTTCACAACAAATGGTCAGTGATATGGCTATTTGGCTAAGCCATGATTTTGAAAAAGTTTTCTTTGTAATACATTCATATTTTCTACTTTTACAAGTTAGTGTTGCTGTTATTATGTTTCTTAATCTCTAAACTCTTCGCAATGAATTAATTCTGCTTCACATGCAGCTTTAAACTCTTGGTGAAAAGTTTCCTGCCTGTTCTGCCTTTTCTGATGAATGTTTTCCTGTTGGGTGTGTTTAAGTTATTTACTTTTCCTGTAATGACAAATTCTGTCCAACTATATGGTGCCTCTCTACCTAAATTGTTATATAAATATCCTAGATTTAATTGTCCCTAGGGAACTAGCCTGAATTTAAAAGATGTATTTTCTCTCCATTGTTCCTCTGATAAATAAATTCAGCAAATACAGAAAGGCTGTTCTTTGGAATACTATGTACTATGTTTTTGTTTAACTACATTAATTTTTTTTGAAAAGATAAAGGTGAGAATATATAAATTAATAACTGTATTCTGTTTATCTCTCTTCCTTATTTCCAACGTTTACTCTTTAATATTTTACTTTATAAATTCCCAAAAGTAATTGCATTAGAATGTTAATACTAAGTTTTTCCTATATTCATAAGAGAGAGAAAAAAGCAAGATACACACATATATATATATGATTAATGGTATGACTGCGTATTAATAACAGCAGTAAAATAATTTTCTACATAACAGTTTGGGCAAAAGGGAAAAATTGATTTTATTGTACAGAACTAAATTATTTTCTGAATAATAGCAAACAAGTGAGATAAACAAATATTTTAATATATTTAAGATTATATTTAAAGTAAAATGATCTCTGCATCCTGTTATATTACAGAGTTTAAAAGGACAGTCATGTTAGCTGTTGTTTTAAAGATGAGGTTAAGTTACTTGTCCAGGGTCACACACTAGTTAGTAGCAGAGTTCGCCTGACTTGCAGACCAAGGTCTTGTTATTTTTAGGCAAATAAATCAGAAAGATACATTAGACCATGAACTGTCAATGCATTTCAGTTATCTCATTATTAACCATGACAATTACATAACATGCTATGTTTTGGTGCCCAATTTTTGTTAATTTTCAGTGCAAGGCCTACTAGAAATATGCAGAAAGTTACTGCTCAGTGTTTGTTTTTTCATTAAACATTTATTAAGCACCATCAGTGTGCTGCATGGTGTTAGGCACTGAGGATACCAAGTGGCTGAAAACACACATGCCCTGAGAAGGCATGGTTACAGTAGAAGAGCCAGCCCTGTGAGCACATATTCTGAGTATTAAAAATCCTTTTTAATATTTGATGAAGAGTGCATTGGAGCAAGGACAAGTGATATTCTTGGAGTTGTCCAGGTTTAAGGAGATAAAACTTGCAGAGCAACATAACTGGACATACCTGAAACTGTGGAATAAATCAGTGGGGCTCCCTTGTCCAGACCTGAGATACTGTTTTCCTGGACTTGCGGCTCTACAGCCTCCTCTCATTTGTCCCTAGTAGATTCGGTGCTCTACACCCTCAGGAAGCCTGCCGTGCACATTTGTAGCTCAGTGTCTTCATCGTTCCTGTGGCCTCTGTCACCTTCCTCCAGTTCACGTTTTCCTATTCATTCCTTAAATCTCAAGTCAAATATCATCTCTGCTTGGAAGCATTTCTTGGTCCCCCAAAAGCTAAATTTATTACTCAGTCATTTGAAACGCTATATCTAGTTGAAGTGACCACTGTTATAAAATTCTGATATATCTACTTTGTTTTCTTGCGATTTTGCACTTTATTAATTAATTTAAGTAAGAATGAATCCTAACGTTTTTCTAATACTACAAATGACATGTGTCTCTCATCAGGAAAAATATGTTCTCTTCCTCAGAAATTGGACTGTAATAATTTCAACCGATTCTGGGTTGTTTCCTACAGTGATTATTTAAATACTCACCTCATAGTATAGAGAGATGGGTTGGTAAGAGTTTACTTCAGAACTTTCTCAATTTTCTGACTTGTCATTACAGGAGTGAGTCAATTCCTATCTCTCAACGTGGGCTCTGGGAGCCTTGATCTTTGTGTCACTGAGGAGATTAAGCATACATAAGATTGCAGGTAGAGAACAGAATATGTGCCTCATGGAATAAAAATTTTGAAGCTCCTTTAATCAATCTTTTCCTCAAAATTTTTTTCTGTGTTTAAACATAAGCATACTTTTAATGTTCAAATTGCTTTATTAATAAAATATTGTTATAATCAGCTTTATAAGCTTGAAATACCACACAGTATGGGAACCCTAAACAGTCACAGCAAGTATTGTACACCCTCTATTTTACATCGTTTATATTATTGACTGTTAATACGTCATTTTCCTCTTTCATCTCCTGAACTAATATCATTTACTGAATTGCCTCATCAGTACTCCTTTTAGTAGAGATTATTTCAATATGTCGCACTTCAGAAAAAATATCAGACCTTTGAGAGCTTAGATTTTTTACTTTAGTTTCCTCCAAAATTGCTTTGTATATTAGGTCATAAAGATTTCCTAAAACTAAATCAGGCACATTTGATTTTGTATGGTTACAATTTCTTTGTTTTAGATAAATATTATCGATAGCTGTATGAATATGTTTTTAATTATTTTATGATGTCTTGAGAAATTATGTCCATTGTAACATCAGAAACAATTTTGACTTTTTCAATTGATCTTATAGGTTAGTCGTTGATGTTTTTCCATTTCCTTTTTTCCTCCTGAACTTTCCAGTGGAACCAACATCTCTAAACAATTATCAGAGTGAATGTAATGTCTGGTTTGTTTCTAAAATCTTTATTTTGTTCTGAAATATATTTATACCACACACCTATGAATGTTATAGAGGTGATACTGTTGATTTTAAACTTTATAAGGCATAATGGACAGAATAATTTCAAACATGTCTAATGAAACTTCTAAGATACCTGTATTTTAGTTTACTCTTAATAGATACCAAAGTCCTTTGTATGGAACCCAAATCATGCAATAGTACCCTTAAAGTATGAATTAATGATTCAAATCATTATTATTTCATAATGCTATCTCTCATAATTTTACCCTGTTTCCCCAATGAGAAGGAATATGTAAGTGTTTGCGTGGTAATCAGGATCATTTTTGTATTACTCTCAGCAACAGAAAAATTAACCCTTGCCTCCCTGTTCATATCCTTTCTGAAAAGTACCTGTGCCCATCAGAAGCTTCCATTATGGGGAATGGTGAACCTAGGTAGCTCCTTTGTACCAGGTGACCCTGCCCCTGAAGAGAACCAAGCAGATTCTTTTAGCCAGGAATTTGGAATTTAGAAAAATCAAACTGAGTGAATCATCCAGCTAAGAAAAACGGAGTCCCAAGATAACAAAGAGGTATGACTGGAAGTTGGCTCTGAAAAAAGCCAAATCCAGTTACAGAGAGAGGACTGCCACAAGTCAGCAAAGAAGGGTGGTTTTCAGAAAGAAGCAGCGCAATGAAACAGAAGCACAAAGCTAGGCAAGAACAGGAAACGGGCAGTCCCATGAAAAGCAGAGGGAGTGGTCTGGTTCTCAGCTCTCAGGTCTGGGCCAGTGTGACCAAGCTGAGTTGTGCTTTTGTGTCTTACCCTCAGGTGCTATCACATTTCTTCTACCACGTGCTTCAGATTTTCTAATTGCAACCTAATAATTCTGAGAGGTATTTAAAAATCAAAAGGTATTTGTAAATTTAATAATACCTGAGAGGTATTATAAATCAAAAGAGTGGAAGAGATTCTCCTTGCAGTTCCATTTCTTGTAAAGTTACCAGATCCAAAGTATGTGAATAATAAAATACATTTCAATCTGCAAAATAACTTTTTAATCTTAAGGTATATTTCCATATTAGAAAATCATAAGCAATTTTTTTCACATGGTATCTATCACACAAGACGATCATGTCAGATGTTCTCTAGTAAATTCTCAAACATCTTCTTGGCCCCAGTCAAACCTGAACTCTAGCATGTGTTAAGCTTGAACTTAATAGACAGTATACTTATTTGCTCAAGTAACAGATGTCCTCTATTTGTTTCTGGACTGAAATTTTTTCAGCTTGTGTTCTTATTTATTCCAAATTCAGTATATTTTTATGTAGGACTCTTTAGACTCTGAGTGACAAGACCCCCTACCTTGAAATAGCTTAGACAAAAAGAGAAACTTATCGGTTCTCATAATGGGATCCTCTAACATTAGATTTCAGGTTTGACTCAAACCGTAACTAGTAATCTTTCTCTCTTTGTCTCTTAACTCTGCTTTCCCCTATAGAGACTACTTTCTTGAGTAGGTGCTCTCCTATCTTCCCTCCTGCCAGTTAAGAAATCTTGACAAAAGGAGAATGTCTCATTCTCAATGTTACCAGCAAATATCTGACCCCACTGCTAAGAATCTGCTTCTATGGCCAAGGATAGAATGCTCTGAGTTGCAAGGTCTGGGTCCTGTGTCTACTCTGAAGTCACGTGAAGTAAGAATGGGGGAATGGGTAATTTCGCCAAGGAAAACCAAGATGCTTCTACTCTGAGGAGAAGGACAGGTGGTGCTGGGAAACATAAGTAAAGATATCCCCTGTATCTACCCAGTATTTCCCATTTCTGTATTTATTCTGACTTTGCATTCCCACCCCAGTTATTATAGCTTTGTTCTCGTCAGTTATGGTCTGTTGACCTACACATTCTTATGCACTGATAGTGCATTATCTTCCACATTGGATCTACCAATTCAAGAATCATTCATCCAGTGACAGTCTTAGGAGCTGAGACCTTTTATGTGATATGATTCAAAGAGTGCCTGGATATTTCCTTTTTTTCCCCAAATATTTCCTCCTACTGTCTGACACAGAGATGTACTTTTTTGGATCCTAGGGGTCTTGGAGTTTTCCAGTTTTGTTTAAACACAAATATCCCCTTAGAGCAGTAGTAGCTTAAGCCACTCAGAGTTGGTGCTCTAGCAAGGATTAGCTGATGGCTAGTGATAAAAGTTTTCTGAGGGACAGTGTTTAAGGGAGATGGAATATTAGATGATTTTTGTTGGCACGGCATCAAAGATTTACTTAGTCTAACTTCACAATTTTCTTATGGTTATTCCAGCTCTAAGTCATCGTTTATACTTCTTCAACTCCAATGGAAAAATACAGATAAATTGTATCAGATATAAGAGAAGAGAAAAAAGTTACAAAAGGGTTTATTATTCCTAGATGTTTTTAAAAAATGAAGGGATTTCAAGTGCCAAACCACAAGGAAGACAAGACATGATAGCTATCCATCAGTGCTTGTGGAGTCAGATTCTGTGTCAAAGAAAGATAATGTTATTATCTTTGCAGGTTTTTCTGGTTAAAAAAAAAAAAACTCATTCAATAACAGACGTTGAGATCATGAAAAATATTATTAAATTCAAGTACAAAGCAATAATGTTTTATTGAATTGAACTGAAGAAGATTTAATTAAGTCTTTTAACATTTGGTACCTTCCACATGGCAGGCATTAATCTAGGTGTTTGGGCTACACTGATAGGTAAAATAGACTGAAATCCTCACCTTCATTGAGCTTACATGTTAGTGGAGAACATAGACAGTAATCAACATAATAAATAAGTAAAATATGTAGAGTAATAGAAACTTACAAATGCTATGGCAAAAATAAAATATAGAATAAGTTAACAGAAATAAGGAAGGCTGTGTGGCGGTAATGGTCCAGTTTTAAGTAGGGTAGACTTGACTGAGAAGATGACATTTGGGCAAAGACGTGAACCGCTGAGGGGATGAGCCATACGATGTGGGCAGGAAGGAGCTGTGGGCCGAGGGAGCAGCCAGCGAGAAGTTCCTGGTGGGAATGTCTGCAAGGCTCAGCACCCGCAAGGAGGCTGGTGTCCTGGGAGTGAATGAACGAGGAGGAGAGTTGGGGGAGATGAAAACACAGAGGATATTGTATATTTTCTACCAAAATACTTGACTACAGATGGGTTGTATCCCCTGAGGTTCTAAAAGTTTAGCTATTACATTTTTTAATGTATTTTTCTCTGTAAATACGATTAGATTAACAGATTCTGAGCTATGGTCTCCTTTGGTTTGATGTTAGTTTTACCTATTTTAAATTTCTTCAATTTATAATCTCATTTTTTAAATAAATGTGAACTACTTCCTAAACGGGTGTTTCTGCCATGTATGTTAGTAGAGCATTCTCAAAAATGTGCTTTTCTGACCGGGCAGGAGGGTGGGAAGCTGCCACATGTGACTGTATGTAGCCGCCGACTGGATGATGATGAAAGGGCCGTGCTGCAAAATATGCCTAAAAGTGGATAACTGCAAACAATCTCCCTCTCCCTCTAGCGTCCAAGAAGGAAAACGTGCAGACCTTAGCTGAGTGGAATTTGTTGGAAACAGAGCTTAAGTGAAGTCGAGATAAAGTTTAGTTTGGACCTGGCCGCTGATGTGCTGGGCAACTGTGGACCAGTTACTGACCAAAATCTTAAGTAAATGAAAAGGTCTGATGGCATCATTGTGAAGTAACTTAGTAGCTGATGAAATTTATTTGAGATTAGCTTTTACTATGTGTGTTTGGCATTTGGCAATTGTATATATAATCATTTCATAAGCGTTTGTTAATATGAAACCCAGTGGATGGAGCTAAAGTATTTTGGAAAAAAATTACAAAACCAGACGGGTCCCTACTCTTGATAACTATAATACATTTCGGATTTTCTGTCCTGAGTATTTATTCCCAGCCCTGCCTTTGCTACTAAATGACACAATTTATGGCTTCTTTCTTCCAGGGACTGTGAATGCTTAGCGAAGAGCAATTTATTTAGTGTAAGCCTAAGTAAACACAAGAGAGCAGGTCTATGAAAGGAAATAAAATATTACATTCCAAAAATGGGTCTTATGCTTTTACTTGTTTCTTTTAGTGGTAAAGTTAAGAAATGATGATTTTTTTATTTGATAGAATTTTAGATCTTTTACTAATTGTTTTGAAGTAAAAAATGTTCCCCTTTAGGCCTTGAGTTCTTGCTCAGTGTTTCCTGGATATTAACAGTTATAAATTTTGTTTTTCTACCCGTTTAAGTAATATGTGAATATAAGTATATCTTAACTCTTACATAAACAAAACAAAAAACACAAATGAGCTATAAAAATTTAAATAATATTGGAATGTATATAATAAAAAGTACCTTCACCAACCTATTTCCCTCAATCCTACTTCCCTTTCCATGGTGAAACCAACATATTAGGAGTATGTGTCATTTAAATGTTCAGCTTGTGTGCACACACACAAACACAGAGTATGTTTTTCTGCATTTTGCTTTTCTCATTTAACTATATAACTTGGAGATATTTTTGTATGTGATAACTACTCATTTATCTCTATGGTTTTATCTCTATCTCTATATATCTATTTTCCTACTTATCTATCTATCCATCCATCCATCCATCCATCCATTTAACTATCTAATCTCTCATTTTTTTTGTTTTTTTAATTTTATTTATTTTTATATCTTTATTGGAGTATAATTGGTTTACAATGTTGTGTTAGTTTCTGTTGTACAACAAAGTGAATCAGCTACAAGTATACATATATCCCTATATCCCTTCCCTCTTGAGCCACCCTCCCTATCCCACCCCTCTAGGTTATCACAAAGCATCGAGCTGATCTCCCTGTGCGATGCAGCTGTTTCCCACTAGCTATCTGTTTTACATTTGGTAGTGTATATATGTCAGTGCTACTCTCTCACTTCATCCCAGCCTCCCCTTCCCGCCCACACCTCCCGTGTCCTCAAGTCCATTCTCTATGTCTGTGTCTTTATTTCTGCCCTGCCACTAGGTTCATCAGTACCGTATTTTTTAGATTCCATATATGTGTGTTAGCATACGGTATTTGTTTTTCTCTTTCTGACTTACTTCACTCTGTATGACAGACTCTAGGTCCATCCACCTCATTACAAATAACTCAATTTTGTTCCTTTTTATGGCTGAGTAATATTCCACTGTATGTATGTGCCACATCTTCTTTATCCATTCATCTGTTGGATGGACACTTCGGTTGCTTCCATGTCCTGGCAATTGTAGATAGTGCTGCAATGAACATTGGGGTGCATGTGTCTTTTTGAATTATGGTTTTCTCAGGGTATATGCCCAGTAGCGGGATTGCTGGGTCATATGGTAAAACTCTTAGAGGAAAACATAGGCAGAACACTCTTTGACTTAAATCATAGCAAGATCTTTTTTGACCCACTTTCTAGAGCAATGGAAATAAAATAAAAAATAAACAAATGGGACCTAATGAAACATAAAAGCTTTTGCACAGCAAAGGAAACCTAATCTCGCATTTTTAACATCGCCTCATAAGCCCCCTCTCTCCATCATTCGTCTCCACCTCTTTCTGCTCATCTGCATCAATCTCTCACCAAAGACTAACTTTCTTTCCTTCTTGTTCACAAGACAGAAAATATTACCAACAGATTCTGAGTTTGCATCTTCTTTTATCAAGAACACACGTAAAATTAGACTATTATTTTTAATGCTAATTCCAAGTTTCACAGGGAAGGAAGGGGGTCACTGGCCCTATTAGATCAGATGTGACACCAAATCCAAGTACTGTGTGGCCAGAGAGGCAGATGGTGTTGCAGCAATATGACTGCCAGAAACCTTGTTCTGCAGCTGAAAGAAAGACAAATATTACATAATATCACTTACATGTGTAATCCAAAAGATAATACACATGAATCTATATACAAAACAGAAACAGACTTACAGACATGGAAAACAAACTTACGGTTACCAAAGGGGAGAGGGAGAGGGGGAGGGAGAAATTAGGAGTATGGGATTAACAGATACAAACTACTGTGCATAAAATATATAAGTAATAAGGATTTACTCTGTAGCACAGGGAATTAAATTCATTACCTTGTAATAATGTATAATGGAAAAGAATCTGAAAAAAATATTTAACTGAATCATTTTACCGTATACCTGAAATTAACACAATATTGTAAATCAACTATACTTCAATAAAAAAAATACACATACCATACAATACAAAAAAAAAAAAAAAAAGAACTGTAGATGGGAGTCTGTTTTCAGAGAAAACGGTTCTCTGAGAAAGAGATGGGGGTCTAGGCCTCCAATTCAGTAAGTGTCCACTCAGTGGACTTCCTCTTAAACTTCCTCTTAAAAAATTTAATTCAGTTGTAAAACTTACCTCTCAAAGGTAAACTCTAGTATCAGTAGCATTATTTTGTATAGGAATTATCTTCTTATACAACTATTGATGGGACAGTCTTTTTTATTCTTCTCTAGCTTCTAAACCTGCATTACACTTATCTATTCCCTACTGTAAAATATGACACTTTGGGATCTGAATACACTGGGTTTTTTTTTTTTTCCCCAAACTAAATCAGGAGACGTTGTCTGAAGTGTTATTATTGAAACAAAAATTATTGTTGAAATTAGATGCCACCTAAAAAAAGTCAAAACATGCTTGTTTTAGATATATCTCCTGGTAAGAAATATAAACGGATAGGGGCACTGAAGCCAACTTGCCATGGCAGAAGCATTTAGAAGAGGTTAATTCCTCATGAGGACTTTAAGTTACATCTCTAATGTTTCAATGTTTTCCGTTCTCTTGAAGAGTTTAGAAGAATATAAAATGATATAATCAATATTCATGAAGATACTTTGCCCCAAAGGCCACCTGCTTTTATAATTGGAGATATTGCCTTAAAATTTTTATTGTTGTTGCTGTTGTCACTTTTATTTATGGAAATTTTCAAAACTAAAAAAACAGAAGAGTATAATGAATTCTTATACATACATCACTCAGCTTCAACAATTTCAAAACCCATCCCTGAGATTATTTTGAAGCAAGTCCCAGACATAAAGCTATCTCATCTTGTAAATATTCTAGTGTGTATCTTTAAAAGATAAGGACTGTCTAAGAAAACTCATTTACAGAAACCATTATCACAACTTAAAGATTAACAATAGCTCCTAAATTTATCAAGTATCCATCATATAATTTTTTCAATTTGTTTGCCTAAATCAGATCCAAATATGATCCATGCATTACGATTTTTTAATGTGTCTTAATTATCTTTCCTTTGTCATCCTTTTTTCCTTGCATTTTGTTGTTGTTGTTGCTGTGGTTCATAAAAATTGAATCATTTGTTAAATAGAGTTTTGCACATGATCAGGATTTTACCGATTTCATCCCCGTGGTGCTATTTAATATGTTCCTCCATTCCCTATATATCTGAAAATTCATACTTCAATCTAGAGGCTTGATTGAATTCAGATCCAATTTTTTGGCAAGACAGCTTGATAGGTGGTACAGCTGACCCTTGAGCAACTCCCAGGGTAGAGACACCAACCCTCTGCAGAGCTGAAGGTCCACATATAACTTCACAGTCAGCCGTCCTTATCCTTGGTTCTACATCTGCCAATTCAACCAAACTCAGATGGCGTAGCATTGTAGGATGTATTTATTGAAAAACTTTGTCTGTAAATGGATCTGTGCAGTTCGAACCCATGTTGTTCAAGGGTCAACTGTAATGTGCACTACTGCCATCAAGCAGCGTATCATATTTGGCTGTCTCAGTTTCTGTAATGTCAAACATTGATGATGATTGCCTAGATTCCATAACTCATTAAGGATTGCAATGGTGATGATCTTCTAATTCTGTCATCTATTAACCCCTATATGAAGAAAATGTTTTGATAATTTATTTGGTTACCCTGAGGTATGGTGAGACTAGGAAAAGCAGAATAAATGCTTATTTTTTCTTTTTTTTTATCATTTTCAAAAAATAATAAGCTAGTTACTATGCATGGTCCCCTCCACCCTATTCCTGTCCTCCATTTTATTTGTGTGGTGATTTGTCTTTATTATTTTTTAAATCATAAGCAAAGACAGATAGAGATACAGTTACAGATATATATTTGTAACTACCCCTTCTTAGTTAAATGATAGTACACAATCTTCCATCTTGCCTTTTTTCACTTAATGATACATCTTGGAGATCACTCCATTTAATATATTAAGTATATTACTTATTCCTTTGTACAGATACGTAGAACACCACTGTGGATGTGTTCTGAGTTTATTTAACCAGTGCTCTACTTATAGACATTTAGATTCTTTTCAAACCCTTGATATTACAGACAGTCCTACAGTAAACACCCTGTGTCAATGTATTTTTGCTAGTGTATCTTTTGAAAAGATTCCTAAAAGTGGGATTCCTCACTAAGTCAAAGGTAAAATGCATGTGTAGTTTTGCTAGGTTGCCAAATTCCCCTCCATATGGGGTACTGCCATTTTGTATTCCCATCAGCGTGGGTGCTTGTTTTCTCACAGGCTTGCTGTAGAGACATTATCAAACATTTGGATTTTTGCAGTCTTATAGATAAGAAATCATGTATTTGTGTAGTTTTAACTTGTATTTCTCTTATTATGTGCAAGCACTTTTTCATATTTTCAAAAGCCAATTTTTTTCTCTAAACTCTCTGTATCTCTAGGCTATTTTTTTTGTAGAGTTGTTTGACTTTTACTTTTCCATCTTTTAGAAGCTCTTTACACATTAGGGATAGTCACCATTTATCTCTGATATAAGATCCAATTACTTTTTCTTGTTTGTCATTAATATTGTATCTTTGTTTATAGTGATTTTTGCCATGAAAAAATGATCTTTATGAAATCAAATTTTCTAATCTTTATTACTTCTGGATTTTAAGTCAGAAGAGCATTTCCCTGGTTATGGAGGAATTCAGTTTATGGAGGAATTCATCCATGTTTTCTTTTTACCTCTCACATTATTTTATTATTTTTTTTACATTTAAAATTTTGATCCATTAGGAATTTAGCTGTGAGGGTGTAAAGAATAGATTCAGTTTTACCTTTTTAAAAAAATATTATTATCTAGTTAAACTAATCATCTTTTAGCCCACCGATTTAGGATGCTGCTTCTATCATATACTAAATGTCCATATGCAATTGGGTATACTCCTGAGTTTTCTGTGGTATCATGTTGGTCTGTATGTCTGTTTATGTGCCAGTAACAAACCAATGCCTCTTTTAGAGGTTTTAATTTCTGGTAGATTTATCTCCGTCTCTCTAATCACTACTGTTCTTTTTCAGAGTTTTCCTGACCTTTCTTGTTTACTCTCCTGAAAGATTTTTAATCCAATGAATTTTAAAAACAACTTTCAAAGAAACATGATGAATTTTTACTGAGATTATATTAAGTTTATTAATTCAGGTGTAACTGACATCTTTATAATGTTGAGTCTTCTGCTCCAAGAATATAATATTACTTTCCATTTGCTTAAGTCCACTTTTTTTTTTTATCTTTCAGGAATATTAGGTTTCAAAAATATATTTTTTGTACATATCAGGTTATGTTTATACCTAAGAATTGTATGATTAGATTTTGGCAATTGGCATGGGGTCGTCACTTCCTTTATAATGTCTAAACAATTTTTTCTTATATATAAAGACTAGAGATGATTGAATATTAAATTTAAAAACTGATTCTTTAGTAAATTCCTTTTTTCTTTTTAGTTTTCCAGATATATACTTAACATTATCTGCAAATAGAGGTAGTTTTACTTTAACCTTTCCAATTCTTATGGCTTATGCCTGATTGATTTCTGTTGCTCAACTGATGACTATTACCAATAGCACAGTGCTCAATAGTAGTGGAGATTGTGATCATCCTCATCTTACTTCTGACTTTCTCATTTAAGCATCAAGTGATTCTATTAAGTAAAGATTCCAACTTTTGTAATGATATCTCTATCCCTATTATCTCTATCTCTATCCCTTTATCTAGACCTAAACCTATATATATATACCTAGACCTAGACCTAGGCCTAGACTTAGACCTAGACAGTTGACCCTTGAACAAAGTAGAAGGATTAGGGGCACTGACCCTCTATGAAGTAAAAACTCTGAGTATAATGTATAGTCAGCCCTCTGTATTCACAGTTCCTTTATATTCGAGGATTTAACCAACCAAGATCCTGTAGTACTATGGTGTTTACTATTGGAAAAAGAATCCACGTATAAATGGACCTGGGCAATTCAAACCTGTGTTGTTCAAGGGTCAACTGAATATATCTCCATAAATTCCCATTCTGTTGGTTAATATTTAACATGAATAGTATTGATTATTGCCAGATGCTTTTTCTGCATGTATGGAGATGATCATATTATTCTCTTAGCCCTATTACACTGATGGAGCATATTAATGGATTTCCTAAGTACATTTCTGAACAAACCCTCATTTAGTCATGGTGTGTTGTTTAAAAGGACTGTTGAGTTTTGTTTACCACGACTATTGAAGATTTCTTCACATCCATATTCACAAGTGTTGTTATCTCTCTCTTTCTCTTCTGTTACTTGTTACTGCATAAAGCCATTATATAATACTGTGTCTCTCACTGAAGGCCATCCTGTAGTCTAGGCTCTACAGGTAATTGCATTTTTAGTACCACTCTTTATTTCAGTATCTCCCCAGTCACTGTGGTTTTCTAAATCTTATTTTCTGGTAGATTTCTAAGGAAGGGCTTATGTGATAATATTCTCTGACCCCTCAGATTCACAAACCATTTTGTCTGGAACTTTTGTATATAAAGATCAGTTTACCTGGTTTCAAAACCCTTGGTTCACATTTTCTTTCTTTGAATATCTTAAATATGTTACTTAATTGTCTCCTAGTATAAAACATGGTTGATGAAAGTGACACGATCTTTTTGCCTACTGGCCAAAGGACATTTTTTTTCAAGTTCAGTAGTTTAACTAGAATATGTTACGGGGTTGTCCATTCTGGGTTGACTTTCTCCTGTGTAACATTATCATATGTAATTTCAAATCTTTTGGTTCATGTTATTTTAGAACATTTTCTTAAATTATTTAGTGTTTGTTTTGTTCCACTGCCTAGGTTTCTTATTTGGGAAAACTATTATAAGTATGTTGAATCAGCTTTTCCTATTTCTATATTTATTATTAGTTTTCTTGAACTCTTTTTTTTTTTTCTTTCTTTTTCTTTTTTGGTCACACTGCATGGCATGCAGGATCTTAGTTCCCAGACCAAGGATCAGATCTGAGCCCCCTGATCAGATCTGAGCCCCCCTGCAGTGGAAGCTCAGAGTCCTAACCACTGGACCACCAGGGAATTCCCCTCTTGAACTCTTTTTATCTCTTTCCTTATTTCTTGATTTATCCACGTCCCTCCTTTTCATCTGATATTTCTCCTAAAGATTCCCTTTAGGAGATTCATTCAGTCTTCATTTCTGAAATGATTTTTCTTGCTACATATCTTTTCAAATATTTCTCTTCTTGAAACATATTATTAGAGTTTTTCGAATTCTGACATATGATGTTCTTTGATAGCTTCAATTTTTTTCTTAATTTCCTTTAGTGTGTTCTGGAATATTAGGTTACTCTTTTTATGTGTTTACTGGGTATTGTTTTGGTTTGCTTGTTCGGTTTTTGGGTTTTGGGTTTTTTTCTGCTTGCAGGTAGTGATGCTATTCCAATCCTTATTCTCTTTTTTTACATATTACATTTATATAGGATTGGGCCACAATCCTCTTTTGTTGCCCATTTTTAATTCAAATAAGTTTTTCTTTGCTCTTAGAGACAGGGTTGGGCCAAAATAACTTTTCTAGATACATTGCTCTAGTACTCCCTCTTCTGTTGTTTTTACAGAGTGATTTAAAAAATGGCCTCATATTTTTGAGATCTACTTCCACCCTTTGCTCATTTTTATCTAGACTTTTTCTTTTGTCCTGATTGTTCTTGGCCTGCTCAATTTGGATTCTATTTCCAGAAGTTGCTCTTCATTGAGGGGCTTTGTTCCTTGATATTTAGAGCCTGCAGAGCCCATTCCCTCCTGGTTTTGTATACTATTTTCAGATTGGTTGTTTTTTTTCCAATGAGGACCAGATAAAGATTTGGGGTTGTGCTTGTTCTCAGAGCTCCATTGCTTTCCCTCAATACAGTAAGTCCCCTAAATATAAACCTTCAAGTTGCGAACTTTCAAAGATGTGAATGTGCGTTCAGAATGCAATCCAGTTCTACCATGTCATCTATGACAAGAAAAAAAGAGCTGCTACCCAGACATCACTGGATGGTTTTTTCAAGAGGGTAGATAGACTTGAATCCAGCAAGGAACCAGACCCTGTGCCATCAACGTCAGGTGGGAGTGAAATTGCAGCTTGCCCTCCGTCTCCTATTGCTGACGATCCTTCAGCTCTACCATCTGCCATCTCCTCTCCCTCCTCCAGTCAGTAACTCTTCTTGCCTGTTGAGTTACTGGATGCCAGCCCCTGTATGCCAGCTGTTGTACTGTACTACTGTACGTTTCAAGGTCCTGTACTGTAAGATTAAAAATGTTTTCTTTATTTTTTTGTGTTTGTTTTTTATGTATTGTTTGTGTGAAAAGTATGATAAACCTATTACAGTACTATATAGCCATTGTGTTAGCTGGGTACCTAGGCTAACTTTGTTGGACTTATGAACAAATTGGACTTATGAACGTGCTCTCGGAACAGAACTCGTTCATACGTAGGGGACTTACTATAATCTTTTTCATGGAAACTGATATTGTATGGGCCTTATATAACTACTGATGATTTTGTTCACTCACCATGTTGCCTAATTATACTGTAGATGTTGTCTGTGTTTTTTGGTTTTGTTATCCTAGTATCTTTTTCTGGTTTTGTAAAGCAGGAGTTTAAAAACTATTCCATCATGTATTCCCAGACTCTCTACCTTCATAGTTTTACCTACAGACTTTTCGAATAACACTATCCCCTTGTGTCAGGGGCTGCTTTATTTGGTGGTTTATTGCAGGAAGTAGAACAAAGAGTAAAGTTAGGACAGAGTGAGTAAGGGGGAAAGCAGTTTGTTGAAATAATCTTTTAAAAAATCAGGACAAAAAGATGCAAATATTTTTACAGTGGTGAGCAGGCACAGGAACTAAAGGAGGGTTAAGTACTGAGGTCTTCAGATTTTGTTGCCTTTTTTTGTTTTGTTTTGTTTTGTTTTGTTTTTAGGTAGCCAGGGAAAGTTTGAGGATAAAGTGGTGGTAAGTGAGATTAAGCAGGTATTGTTTATTCCCAGTGCATTCTGCACGTTCATGGGACTGCTAGCAGCACTTTATTCGCCTTTGTTTCTGAGTGGTGTGGAAGAGTTTTTACAGCAGACTTCAGTGCCACATGGGCAACCTCTGAATAGGCCTTGACAAAGGAAGATGGCTCCTTGTGTATAGTTGGGTAAGGGGAAGATTTTTGATTTTATTTTTTTCAATCTTGGCAATCTGAGATTTGAAAGGTATTGCAACCTCTTCATTAGAGGAGTAGATGAATTCGTTTGTCAGTTCTCTTCCATTTAATAATAGCGGTACAAGAATGGCCTTTAAAAGCTTTTCTCCAGAAAAGTTACTTTGTAATAATCTCTAGCTCTTCATCTTTCTAACCATGGATATATGTGCATTACTCCCCTCTGCTACATGAACTTAGACCTCTCTTAGTCTTGTAGACTAATAATAACTATGTAAGATCACTTATTTTTTTAAAGCCCATTTCTAACAGTTAACAGGAACTCTTATCAGAGAAAAATGTCATGATGGGTTGCAATTTCCATCCCCCATATATATGGTCTCACTTAGAGGCACTACTTAGAGTGGTTTCCTTAGGGACATTTTAACATCAAATGGCCATTGGAAAAGAAATCAGTTGATCATGTCTGCTATATTCAGAAAGCGTGTTACAAATGAGTGACAGTGTACAAATTAACTTAAAATTAACAGTCTTAGGTGTATCTACACTTGGTTAAAGACAATTAAGAGTGTTGGACTGTAGCAAGAATAACTTTTGATCAGAACTTGTAACTGTGAGCTTTTTTAATGAGTGAACTCCTAGAATTATGCAAACATATAGAAGAAAAATCATGTAATTCTGTGAACTTGAAAATGGTGCTTAAAAGATTATAAACGTATCTTGACTTTTCATGTTAGAAAGGGTCCCGGTTGGCATACCCCTGACCCCAGTGCTAGCTCCAGTGTAAATTGGAAGGGGGAAAATATATTCAATATTATAGAACAATAGGATAGCTTAACAATTTGAATAATTCTATAACATGATAAGATTATATTTATGTAATACATTTTGATACCTAAAAGGCAAACCGATCAAAGATTTAAGAATGTCATTTTCTTGTTAATTAAAATACACAACATTGGTACTGGAGAACAAGGCTAACCCAATTTTAGAACATGGAAACAGTTGTTACATTCTAGGAGATACTATTTGATCTTAGGTGTATACAAATCTGCACATATATTCTTGACACTAACAACCAAAATAGCGTTTTATGGATTTCAGGTGAGATCGAGTGCATTCAGGGTGGTATGGCTGTAGACATATTTTATGGATTTCAGAAAGACCAACAACTAAAAAAAAAAAACTAAATGAAATTTGAACTTATTCTAACTCAGATTTCTTAATAATTTAAAACTAAGTGGTCAAAGTGCACATATATTAAAAAATGATTCCATGAGCAGTTTCAATGAAATTAGATATTCCCTCTGCTTCCACATATTTAGCACTGCCTTGAATTAATTAAAAGTACTGTGATTCCAAATAACTATTAATTTACTGAGTAAATTGAACAAATCAAATTAAATAAATGGACAAATTAAGTTAGTAACAGAACAACTTGCTGATTGCTAGATCACTCTATTTTTGATGGCCACTTCCTTTTTCTTTGATCTACGACAGTTTCATTTTTGTATCATATATACTCCTGTATTTTATTGTTTCCATCTTTCATTAACAAAGTGCTGTTTTTAAATGTAGAAATGATCTTATCTTCTTGGCAAATAGCTTGAATTTTTTGTGTTCTTTTTCAGGGCCCCAGTGGAAACTTGACAGTCACTTTCAGACGCGGTCAGCTGCATTCATATTTAGCCATAATTCACACAGAAGAAGGTGAGGAAGTTAATATCATTAACACAGGTTAGAGGTAAAATGGTAATAGGAAAATTTTTAAAATAGCACTTTTAAGTGGACATATGACACATCTCCCACATTATGTTTAGGAACTCTGGCAGAGTTCCAGAAATGTTCCACTTTCCTCAAATGTTTTATATGTACTGTCTATAAATTCATCTGTTAGGGGCTGAATTGTGTGCCCCCTCCCCAGATTCATATGTTGAAACCCTAACCCCCAGTACCTCCGTATGTAACTGCATTTGGAGATAAGGTTTTTCAAAAGGTAATTAAGTTAAAATGCAGTCTTTAGGGTAGGCCCTAATCCAATATGACACGTATTCTTTTACTAAGAGGAAATTTGGACAAAGACAGAGGGACAGCCCAGTGAGAAGAAGGCCATCTGCAAGCCAAGGAAAAAGGCCTCAGAGGAAACCAAACTGCTGACACCTTGATCTGGGACTTCCAGCTTCCAGAACTGTAAGAAAATACATTTCTGTTGTTTAAACCCCCCAGTCTCTAGTATTCTGTTACATCAGCCTGGGCAGGTGAGGATACCATCCTTATAGCAGAGAGTCTGTTTTTGGTTTTCTGCTCTATGATCATTCAGCTTCCAAGAGGCTTTACTATATTGGTCGAAGCTGCAATATATGTACTCATCTACTTGTATTCTTGGTGTTATTTGTAGCCCTTTATCAAGTGATTTATCTTGGCTCTTTTAGAGGAATCAGTGTTACGTCCTGCTGCAGTGATGCAAAGCCACCTCCATTTTGTTTGGATGAATTCTCCTTTTCTTAGGTGCACTGCACATTGTTGCCATAACTGGGCATCTGTGAGTACAAATGAGGGCCTGCTGTGCTGCAAGTTACTCTTTGCTCAGTATTATTTTAATATTGGACATTGTTTTAAAGGCATGACTAAGGCATACAAATAAGAGATAATACATGCAATAAATGTGAAGTACCTAACAAGTTTAGCACAGAGTAAGCATTCAGTATATTTTGGTCATTATTATTTTTTTATTATTACTATATCTTCCAAGCCAGTTACCTTTAAAATTCCTTAAACTGATTGAAGTTTAATACTTTGAGTTTTTCGTACCTCAAGATGTTTTTGAGCATTGGAGCCTATTCCCAGAGTATCAAAAGGTACGACCTATTGCAGAATGATCATTTGAAGATAAACTGAACACAATTTACATTCCCTTTTACCAAGCATGGTTATGCTTCAAACACAGATTTAAAATTGCCACTTAGGAACATATTTCCTTAGTTTGTGCCAATAGTTTTCCCATTATTTTTCAATCTGTGCCATGATTTGTTTTATAGTTGAAGTTTTTCTATGTTTACTACTCATAGTTTCAGATAACTGACCAGGAACAAACACATTTTACCGTGACTGGATTAACTACCCTGCCCTTCCATTTTTTAATATGCCTTACTTCAAATGACCATATCTGACTAGAAAAATTGCCAGATTTGCAATAGTTTCCCCATTTGAGTAATGTTTGTTTTGGCAATAATCTGCAATAATAGCAGGATAGAAATCAATCCGTCTTGTTGGCAGGTTGCATACTCATAGAGTATTTGCCCAACTCGTTGCATCCAAATCTGTATGGTTGATTAAAGCCAAAAAACCAACCAACACAACCCTCCCCCAAATAAAAACAGTAACAAGATAGACACTTAAAAATTCATGTTGCAGGAGCCCTCTCGCATGAGGTCCTGTCAAAAATAACAGCAGTTCTAACTTCCTTGTCAGACTCCTACAGAACCCTGGAGGACTAAGGAAAAGAATTTGGAAACTACTGGTCTAGATTATCTAAAAGTTGTGTGTTTTGTTGTTCAAGATGAGATTTCTTGCAATGAGCCTCTCTCAAGAATTAAACATATTTTCCAAACCACCAAGTATAGTACTCTTTCCAGAAATGAATCTTGAAACAGCCTGCCAGAGCTCAGCAGTAGGGGTATATGGACCACCAAGAAGGATATGCAGTGTATAGAACCAGCAGAAACTGTGCATCATAAAGGGAAAGGTTTGGTGTTAAACGTTTGGTGTTAAACGCTTCTAATTTCAGTTCTACCTAAGGTCACCCATATGCACAAGAGTCAACAGAAGTTTGTCTACCTGAGTTTCTGACTATATTATTTGCATGCTTTTTATTAGTTGGGTTCAGTCTCTTAAGGGAGGGATTTGTTTAGTAAGTTTCTATCATTTGGGTGGCAGGTAAAGTATTGAGAAGATGACTGATGTGTCAAGGATTAAGAAACAAGCCATTGGCTAGGAAATTATGTTTCTGATTGATTTACTCTGAAATAACCTTGAACCATTTCACTTGTGCGTGTTTGGGTCAAGCACAGCTAGTGCCTCAAATGTGAGTGACGAGGTCTTTTCTCATTCACTGGACCTGTTGTCCAGGAGATCAAGTCAGAAGAGAGTTAACAGGTGAAACTATGGCAGGGATAGAATAGGAGGTGCAATTTTTCATATCTGGTATGTAAATTAGTCCTATCAAGAGACACTAAAAATGTTCACAATACCAGTGCTAATATTCATTTATCACAAATTATTTAAAATGTAATTGACGCTAACACATGGTACTATTTTTCCTTAGACAATGAGAAACATAAAATTCTCATGTGATAAGATCCAAAGTGTGAGTCCTACTAGAATTGAAGACCAGGTAGGCTGGTTTACCATGGAGAGAGGAAACACACAAAACCATATATTCCAAATCCTTTAACACCGAAAAATGATGGAGATGTTTCATGTGCATCTTGTGTGAACAAGAAGATTCGTGGGCCTATGGGACCTACTAAAAATTAACGTCCCTTCCCAAGTTTGCCAGAGTACCGTACTTCTTACTTATCTAAAATGACCCAAATGACCACAGCTAGTGTCATTTCTCTGCATTTAACCGCAAATGTGGGAATACTGTCTCCCTGTGTGCTGTTAAAATGTACATGTAACTTATGAGAAAAGGAAAGACTCTGGGGGACATTCCTAATATTTTTATTCCCATAGTCATATGAATTCAATCCAGCTTGGAAGCTCCAGATACCCTGTGAGAGGCTGAGATTGGCAGAGTTCAGTGGTGGATGAGAACAGAGGAGGGCTAATAGCAGCAGCTCCTGAGAGGGGTAGAGGCAGATTTCAGTAAGTCAGGGCCTTCACAGTGGACCATAAGACTCTCCACGGCCAAGGCCCTGACTTACTCACTTTTGTATCCTTAAGGCCCTAAATTTAATAAATATACAGTGAATAAATGAACAACTGATAAATAGACTATTGTGGGAAGTGGTTACTAATGCAGGGAGAGAGAAAATAGGATGAAAAACAAGAATAAGGCAATGAGGTGTACACTTAGCTTACCTTGGCCCTAAGTATTCAGAAGGAAACCAGGACCCAGAAGAAACTGCTGAGTCAGTTGTGGTTTTTCTGTGGAGCCAAAATCACCCCACAGCTGAGGAGCAAAGAGAAGTGGGAAATTATGGCCAAAGGAGAAAGTGTCCACAGAGGCACTTTCTTCTGGACAAGAGGACCGTATCTTTACTTCTGTACAGTGTTGCTTTTATTTATTTACTCCCTAATGATGTTATGCAACAGGCATAAAAAATCTATTTTTCCAAGTAGAATATGAAGCTTGTATCTTCATATTTATGAAAACACACATGAGAAAACACATGTGGGATTAAAATGGTAATCCAAAGGATTATGTTTATTTGCAGTTAGCTGATTTTGTGTATGCATACCTACTTGTCCGCATATAGGTTATGTCTGTCTGTTTCTGTCTTCTATACAATGTTACAGAGAGCATTTGGACCATGAATGAAATTAGTTTTTATCTTCTTTTTAGCCTAAGGTGTAGTTGTGTATGTTTTAGCATTTGATTCCATAGCGTGATTTTGTTTTATATAAAAGGGACAATGTTTGTGAAAGTAATTTTCATGTGAACTTTGATTTTTAACCATATTTGTAAAGTTTGCTTTTGGAACTTGTAGGGTCCTCTGTAAACCTCTGAGATAATCTCTTTATCCTGATATCTAGAGCTGAAGGGTTTCTTGAGAGTACATGTGCTGAATTGTACACTATTTCTTTTTAGCATATGACAGGAGTTGGGTTCTGAATATGTGGTATCTTATTTTGGTTGGTGGTAAAGAAAGAGGGAACCAACAGAAACAGGCAAAGTATCTTCAGATTTTCTGTTGATTCATTGGAGTTGGTTCTTCAGCAGCTGGTGGATTCCCACACTCTTCAAGTGGAGGGAGAGTGATTTCTTGCTTACATATTTAGCTCTCTTTTCCTTTTGCCCTAAAATACTCTTGAAAAATATCCAAACCAGTAGGGTCCTAACTTAATTTTCTCCATTTCTCTCATGTTTTCTGTTTGGCAAATCACAATGAAGGCAAAAGATACACCTTTGTGTAAAGTCTAAGCATTGAATCCCAAGTACTTATCTGTAGAGTGTAAGTTAGTTTCCTTGCCCTCCACTAGTGCCTGGAATGCTTACAAATCCTTACAAATCCATTCCTGGGCATATTTTTCAAAATTGAAAAACAAAATTTTTTTTAACGTGAAAATCTCTACCCTGAGGAAGCACAAGGCAATCCAAAGATAAGAAAACATGTCTGAGGGTTCCTCAAGTTTTAATCACCTCTTGCTTGTGCATTCAAAAAGAAAAAAGTCATTCAGAAAATGAAGAATTCCTGGCAGACAGAACAGGGCAGAGAAATATGCAAAGCTGGTGCAGCCCGCGGGAACCCAGCTACAAGTTCACACTTTCGACCTTCTCAGCCCTTTGGGTGGAAAAGAAAGGAGTCAGTAACGTTCTCCCCTAGCAACTGTTGACTGTGCACCGCCGTCCGCGCTGGTGTGCGCCAGGATCAGGTGCGAAAGCTGAGGAACTCAGGTCTGAAGATCCTAGAGCGTGTTTAGAAAGAACAGCCTGCTCCCCTAGCTGTTAGCCATCAAGTTGTGCCGCACGGCCTCGATTTCTCTGTGCACAGATGTTAGCGCACCAGAGAAGGAGAAATGCAACAAATTCCGAAGCCCTTGGGTTGCCTTGGAAGCCTTGGCTCTCTACTGCCGCTGAACATCTCCAGTCCCAGAGACTGCCTGGGACAGCTCTCATCTCTGTCTCCGGGAACGCTTCCTCGCCTTGCCCAGCGGCTGCCACTGGCGCCCCCAAGCGCCGCAGACCCGCGCGCTCCAGGCCTTCTCTGAGCCTCTTTCCCACAGAAGCGAACCGGACCCGGGGAGCCTCGGGTCTCGCAAGAAAGGCTTCGCATGTAATTCCCAGAGGCTAAGGGGCAGAAAGCAGAACCTCCAAGACTTCCTTGCCGCCCCGTTCGTTCCTGTCTGGGATTTCCTCTTTGCAAAGCGGCGAGTTGCCTGGGACGGTAAAGGTGCCCGGTAGAGCTGTGAGATTCAAAGCTCGGAAGGTACTCAGGGGGCCCTCACTGCTCCCATTTCCTCAGAGAAGTAGGCAAATGCTGCTTGTGTGGTGGGGAGGGGGACTGGAGTGGGAAGAGGGGGAGACCAGAAAGTCCTACACGCCTCTCAGAGGGAGAATAGGAGCATCTTTCCCCCTTCTCTGGTACTCTTCTTCCCAAAGCCCCATTTGGGTCGGTTGGGCACTCCCTGGCGCACCAGTACAGCGCCAGTCTCACACATCCACTGGGAGGCACAGGCTAAAACCCAACTTGAGCATACACAGACCATTAACGCCCAGATGCTCACTTCTTTCAGTCTTCTGTAGGGCTTTCCCAGTGCTCCTCCAGGAGTCAGGGGCTGGAGGTGGGTTGGGGAGGGGTGCTGGCGGTCCCGAAGCGAGGTGGCAGCTCGCCCCTCTCCACGTCCACATTTGCCATCCGTTTGTTTGCAAGGGTTCTTCCATCCTCTGGAGTGGCTGGTTGTCAGGAATAATCAGAACCCCGCCTGTTCCTCTGGGGGTGAATCCCATTTCCTCAGCCGCTGTACGGTGGAAGGTGCAAGGGCAGTGGGAGGGGGCGAGGGAGAAGCAGAAGGGGAAGCCTCAGAAGGAGCAGCCGCAGGGAAAAGAGAAGAGGGGGGCGGGAACGCGGGGGGTGATAGATACGTTTTCACTCTTTGTCACTATTGAATTGGGGGCGGAGGAAAAAAAAACCCATTGTGGGAAGCTATAAAAAGCAAAGGGGGCGGCGATGAGAGAGCAGACGCAGAGAGGGAGACCTCGTGGAGCGCAAGACAGCTCCCAGGGCATCGCAGCGTCCCTGGCAGCGCTTGGCTGCTGCAGGGCTGTGAGCCGGAGAACAACGCTTCGGGGCGCCTGTGCGTGCGTGCGGGACCTTGGCTGGCCTCAGACCTCAGGGGTCTTGTCTGGGGGCGGTTCCTGATCCCCCATATAGTGCCCGCTAACTTTGAAAAGGAGGACTTATGTCCTGCAAAGGTTGAGACATAAGGGGTAGGGAAGGAAAAGGAGAGAAAACGCAACTGAGGCCGAAGGAGAAGGAACTGATGTGGACCTCCTGAGCAGTTGGGAGGAGGACTGGACCTCGGAGAACCAGGCGGGACCTCGGAGGTGCGGGGCAAGGAGCAACGGAAGCGGTGCGGGCCGTGGCGCTGGGTCTTCTTGCACCTCGGGTCACGCCTCCTTGGCAAGAAGGCGCCTCGCCTTTGATTGCTTCCAGTTACTGCAGAACTTCCTGCCCTGGCGGAGAAGCAGGTCTTGCTTGGGTCGCGCTCCCTCCCGGTCTGAGGCGTGAGACTGAGTTCACACGGTGCTGGGCCCCCAAAGCCAAGTGGGGTTGGGGGAAACAGAGTCTGCGAGTCCCGGCGCCCCGAGCGTAGGGCCCCGTGTTGGGCTCCTCCCTCCCTCTGTATCCGCACCCTTGCGGGCTTTGCCCCTCCCTGGGGACCCCTCGCCAGGAGATGGCCACGCTGATGCGGGGCAAGGACTCCTCCCGCTGCCTGCTCCTACTGGCCGCGGTGCTGATGGTGGAGAGCTCACAGTTCGGCAGCTCGCGGGCCAAACTCAACTCCATCAAGTCCTCTCTGGGCGGGGAGACGCCAGCCCAGGCCGCCAATCGATCTGCGGGCACATACCAAGGACTGGCTTTCGGCGGCAGTAAGAAGGGCAAAAACCTGGGGCAGGTAGGAAAATACCCCCAATGCACTCTTCAGCCAGGAGAGGTAGGGACCGGCCGGCACTCTCGGACACTTCATTTGCCTTTGCCCCCGAGGGCGCCCCCAGGTGTGGCGCGCGAGACGGCTGGGGAGGGGTTCGCAGATGCACGTCTGCACTGGCGGGGGTGGCTGGGTGGCTGCGAGTGCTGGAGGGTGTGGAGCGGGCGGGATGGGGTACTTTCTCATCTTTGCTTTGGGATATGATGGGCATGTGCGGAGATCTAGTGCGTACAGATGGGGGAAAGGGCCGGAATGGTCCTTCTCCACATTTAACACGGTGGATGTCGAGGATGATATTAATAGCTAACACACAGCAACTACTATGTGTCAGGTACTGTTCTAAGCGTTTTACATATGTTTAATCTTCACAACCCTATGAGGTGGGCGCTGTTACTATCGCTATCCGGCAAATGAACAAACTTAGGCACCGAGTAGAAGCTCTTTGCCCACGGCACACACTTAGTGTAAGTGGCAGAGCGGGAGTTGAACCCGGACAGTCTGAGTCCAGTTTCTGGGCGCTTAACTGTTTCATTTCACAATCCGAAGAGGGAATTTACCGTTTTTCAGGTTCTCCTTCCTTCCCAGCCACTTTCTCATTTCCGTGAAGTAAGGTCACAAACAGAAAGCTTCAGTAAACGTGCATTTCTCACTCCTGGATATAAATCATCCCGGAGGAAACAAAATAACGAAGCGACAATGGCAGTATCATAGTTACGGAGGACCAGGGTGCCTGGGACGTAGCAAGGAAAACTCCCGAGGTTTATTTTCCAGAGGGAACTTTCCGCGAGCATCTTTGTTTCTCTGTCACACAGACAGATAGATTGACAGTCATGCAAACAGTTACACAAACAGACACAGAAGAGACATGAGTGCGCACACCCTGCGCCCGTTGTGGCCAGCACGCAGCGGCCAGGAGAGGGGGCCCTGCGGGCACTGGGAACCACTACAGCTCCCCCTTCCACTCCTTTTTTGCGAAGCCAAAACCGAAAGCCAGTTTGCCAAGCAGCACGGGCACATCCACAGCACAACTGTCAACCCGTGAAGGCGGCTCATTGCCCCACAGATTCTGGGTTTCCTTGTTTTATGAGAGGCTCCTGCTGCAGCTGCTGTGCGCGTCCTCCGCTGCCCAGGCCCCCAGCGCAGGCGGCAGAGCGAAGGTTGACAACCAAGGCCGTCCTGGATGGACAGCGAGGGAAGATTCTGCTCCGCTTGGCCCCCTAGTGCCCTCTCACGGGGAAAGTTTTGCTCGTTTTGCAGTTCCAGAATGCTTCCTAGGCTTTGAAATGTCAAACATTTCAGCTATCCTCTCAAAGGAATACAAAGCCTGCAACCACAGTAATTTTTTTAAAAGTCTCAAGGGAAATAAACTATACATCTGCATACACACTACATGCATACATGTCCTGTGCATATTATCACACATGTGTACATACCTCCATCCACACTTACAAGACCACTCTCATTCCATTTTCCTCTTCCTTGGGAAACACCCTGCCATTTTCAATAGGAATGGACTTCTCTTAGAAGTCCATAATGTCATGGGTCAAAGACTAGAAAGGATGCTCTCAGTCCAAATCATCAGATTTTTTTCTAATGCTACTGACTTCAAATTCCACCTTAACAGTTGCTGAAAAGAGCTGGGTTTAGTTTAGCAAAGAACAGAGGGATGGACCCAATAATCTTTGAGGTTCCTTTTGATTCTAATCCATGTACATTCTGTGAGTTTCTGCAAAGGGCTTTCTGTTTCCGTCACCATTGGGCCCTAACACCTGCTGTTCCTCAGTCAAATTACCAGTTATGTCAGCACTGCCGCCAGCCATAGGGTTACATGGGTTAGACTGTGGGATGCATCCCAGCACCTGGCTTATCCTTTATGTTTTGGTAGCATATCAGTATATAAATATGTATAAAATATGTGTGCTTATTTTTCTATCTCTCCAAATATCTGCTCCTTAAAGAGGTTGTGACTCTGTTTTGCATGTCTTCAAATTGAAGATTGATTTATTTTATAAATGAGTTGAATTTTTCTTTTTTTTTTTCTTTTTTGAGTTGGATGTCTTGTATGCTTTCCATAACTTAGTGGTCCTATGGAATATATTTCATTATATTTACTTAACTATAATACAGGATCCTTAGAATTTGACATTGGGTTTGTGAGAAAATTACAACTTATTAGAGACAATGGTAACATAGACTTGAAACATTAAGTTGACTCACAGTAAGATAGCTGTAAAATAAAAGGATTATCTTTTGTACATTCTGGCTTCTCACTTGTTTATTGGGTGACCTAAAATGTGTACTGTTATAAAGGAAGAAATAGAAAAAATCTTTCCTCTTTGAAGTAGAAAGAGGAATTCTTTGAATATTTATGGGTCTCTTTATCTTCTTTCTTCCACTAGTTATGTGGTTACCAAAATTCTTAGTACTCTTATTTTCAATAATGGAATGGAAATTAGAAAGACTATTCAAAACGGAAGATGCCACATCGTTTCATGGAGAAAAACTTTAGAAGTAAAATGTAGCTGAACTGAATTTTTATCCATCATAACATGATTGATTGAGAAAATTTGTAGTAAAATGCCAACTGATAAAACTAGCTAATTACGTAGTGTCATCCTTAGGCCTAATAAGTCTGGTTGTCTCCCCGTCCCCAATCTTTGATTGATGATACTGAATTGTATGCATTTCAGAGGTACAGGAACCAGAGACTGTAAGGTATAACTTCAAGTAGGCATGTCAGAAACTTAGTCTTTGGTCTCCTTTTCCTTAAGTGAAAATTGAATAATGGTCTATTTTTCCTGATTTACTTTCAGAATAGAGAATTAAAATAAAAATTTTATTGCTATTGCAGAAAAAATTACTGAAGAAATTTAATAATTCACTAATCTACAAAAGTGAAAATGAGACTAAATTGGCGCTAAGGTTTTCTTGATTCACCGTAGCTGATTTCATATGAAGAAAACATTCTAATTAGTAGGAATTCTACTTGTCCTGTCAGCAAGGTGAATCATTTGTAAATCACTTCTGGAGGAGTAGCCTTTGAATTTCAGGAAAGATTTAGAGGGCACTCAAAGAAAATGAACTGTTCTCCAGGGGTGTTAAAATTCTCATTCTTAGGTTTGCTTTCAAAGACGCAGTTATGAGTTATGATTGGAAACTGACATAGAAAATTGAATTCATTCAGGTGAATCGATACAGAAGTAGCAAAAATTATTTTGCAGAATTATTCACATTGTTTTAATTTGACTTTCCTTTTGCATCTATTATTAATGTGTTTTAAAAGGTAGCGTGTGTATGTATATGTATATGGGATAAATGAGATTGTAGGACTGTTACTAACATATATATAAATATTTATATATCTCAATTTCTAAAGAGACTTGCAAATTTTCTAAATCAAAAGTATTATTAGACAAAATATTCAATATCATGCGCTTAAATATATTCTGATTAAGTACACTGTTGTTCAACATCACCTCTGGAGCATGAGGTATCAATTTTTACAGACCACCTTAAAGACAGATTTAAAAAAAATAAAGCAATTTATAAAATCAATTTACCCTTGAAATTAACAGTGATTTTTTTTTTTTTTTGAGAATGAAAAACCTTTTGAATGTGTTTGTAATAGCTTCTTTTAGTCTTTACTCCTTACTTTGTCTTAGACTGGCAGATTAATTTGAACACAATGCTGTATGATTTTGAAATATTTTTAAAAGTTACGATGAGAACTGTGGAAAATAATTATATTTTAAAGGTAGATAACCTTCCTGGCATGTGTCTCTAAAACGAAGGTGAAACTGGTCATGTAAATTCAGATTCCATTATTTTCTGATATAATCTTGATGCTTGAAGGACGGTGGTTTGGATGAAGTTATGTTATGAGAAAAGAACGCTTGAAATACATTGAAACAGAAGCTTGAGGACGTTGGTTAGAGAACACTCATATTTGTATATTGAATTTTCTTTAATAAAAATGCTGTATCTATTTGTATGCACAAACACTCATGAATATGCTCATTGAAAAAACTATATACCCTATTTTCTGTAGGTGATTTCTTCACTTTCTAAAATTATCCATGACTTTTTTTTCTCTTTTTTAAACCCCATTCCAACTTTCCCCTGCTTGAGGATAAATATTTGCTATCTCCTCTGGACATCAACTGACACTAAACATAATCAGGAAAGCAAATCAGTTTTTAAATTAAATTTTTCAAAGTGAAAAATATTTGAAATAATCTACACTACACTACTTCTTTTCTTTCACTGAGGATAGTAGAGAATTGATGGTTGATACAAGTGAAGGTTGCCTCGTGAAGAGCAGGAAAAGTATTTTAATGATGATCTAAGTAGAGGAATCCATCATTTTATTTCTGTGCTAGAGGAGAGAGAGTAAAGGACGAGGTTACTTAAACTCACTCCAGCTGTGACTTTGACCCTACCATAGTCTTCTTTAGCACTCCCCTCTGATACATATTCCTTCCCGGGATGTTTCAAATCTTACAATTTTTAAAGTAGAGAAAGCAATGTAATAGAAAGGTAACGTATATTCTGTTCTAGGAGAATACTGCCGCTTCCTCTTCTTTTCCCTGCACGATCGTTTTGTGTACGTTAAAATGATCTGTTAAATTATAGAGGCCTTTATAATACTCAATATACTTACTATTTTAGACTCAGTCTCTTCTGGCTGTTCATTCTTTGGTATTGATGTAACATTGAAATGAATTACAATCTTATTTCCATCTGTGACTCCCTGAATGCCCTTTTAAGTCGTTTTATTTCATTATACCTCTAGTCACTTGTACTCATCCATAAAAAGGAGATAAATCTGCTCCTAGTTAATTATTCAATCATGGAAAAGATTTATGCAATATTTATATTCCTCTTATTGAGTCATTTTTTTAAAAAAAATCTGAAGCAACCCTCAAAATAAAATTAATAATAATTAATAGATAGATTTTTGTGTTGGATTGCTTTAAGATTATATAGAAAGATTAAATATGGAATATATAACAAAAGTTTAGTATTACTGTTTAAGGAAAGCAGAAGTTAATTTTTTTCTTTCTCTGTCCCCACTTTCTGGGAATGAGAGAATGACATATTTATCTCTAATTGTTGGGGGTTTTTTTTTAGGATGAATATAAACCATTCTCCCAAACACAGAGGTCAACTGATATAAAATATGGGAGATTTTTTTTGATAGGAACATCTGTCCACAGGAGGAAAGTCACCATCCAAATATTTTAAATTGTGGCTTCCCATTGAGTCTCTCATGCTAACAATTTTGGGTTATTGCCCACTTCTTTGGGTTCGAAACAAGGAAGGAAGGCCACGAATAACACCAACATCTAATCAGGGTCCTTAGGGAGAGTTCATCCCATAAATCCTTGTCTTAGTGATGGTAAATTAAATCAGAAACCTTTAAGGCAGAAGGGATTTCAATATCAGATATAAATTGCTGTATTTTAACTCAGTTTATGCAGCACTAAAAACAGAATTATTATATTCTAACTTTTATCCACAACCAATGAACCTGAATAAGAGACTATATTTGTGGGATCTTAATACTAGCTTAGATTTATCTATGTGCTTCAAATAAATGTAGAAATAAAATCAGCAAAACACAAAAGTAGTAAACATTTTAAAAAGTTACTTATCTCTCTTCCATAGTTAGATAAAAGGGACAAATATGCATCAGATATCCTTTAAAATATATTACAGCGTCTAATTTAATTGGTTGATTCTACTTATGTATTATAATTTGGCACACACAATAGCTCAAATTTAAATATGTCATTATCATGCAACATTTTAACTGTCCCAACCTGTCTAAAGCAAACAAATAAAATCAGTGAATGAATAAGTACATTAAGTGGCAAAACAAAGCATCACAATTAGGGGGAGAGACTTCTTAAAGTAGTGGATCCATCCAAATATCTCCTAAAAAATGTTAGCTCTCCATATTATGCTTTACCATGTGGAATAATAATGTTCTTTCTTCCCAGGACTAGAAGAAAAGAGTGACTTTCAGATATTATTTCCTTAAACTGGCTTGCAAATAGTTATAGCACACATCAAATTATAGTAAGAGGTTCCATTTATTGATTATTTACTCTGTGCCAGGCACTGCTGCAAATGCTTCATTTGAATTAATTTTTTAATTCTCTCGGCAGCCTTTGGAGCAAGTCCTAACATCATCCTTGTTTTTATAAATGATAAAACAATAATTCTCCTGAGACACAGAGAGGTTATGCAATTTGTACAAGTCACACAGCAGTAAGTGGAGAAAGCCAGAATACGTACCCAAGCGATCTAGTGTCAGAGCCTGAATATTTAACTACCAGACCATGCTGCTACAATATGCTGCAATATACAATATGGATACAATATCCATACAGTGTGGACTTAAGAGGAAACATGGGCCTTTATTTTATTCTTCCCTATTCTATTTTCTAATGACATGGATATAACTCTACATTCATTAAAATCATAGCAAAACCCAAACCCTCTGTTGATGCCAATTGCTACTCTGAGTAACCAAAGTTTGATAGCAGTTCATGGGTACAAAGGCATGCACATAGTAGTACACTAGTTTCGTCTCTGCCTTTACTTGCCTCCCTGCCAGGGAGAATTCACTGTCAACAAAGAAAACATACACACACACACACACACACACACACACCTCTTTCTTTCTCTTACTCTTTCCCATTAAATTATTGCGTTGCCCCAAACAGATGGGAATGCTATTGCATGGATCCTATTTTTCTCTTTTTTTCTCATGGTAACCACCATACAGTCCCCAGTACCCATCATCCTGCATCTAAGTGACACCACGTGCCCACTGACATCAGCAAAGTGGAGGCCTTCTCAATGGCTTCTCTCCAGTGGCTTTAAGTTGGTCTGGCTGGCATCCCTCACATTAGGATCAGATTGGGGGAAACTGTCTAGGTTTAGAACCTGCTATTGCTTTTGTCTTGTCTTTACTTTTAACCCCTCCGAGCTGCCTTTCAGAGCATCAGTTGATCTGTAGCAGCACTGCAGCACTACAGCTTCCTAACAGAATTCCTAGGGGAATTTTTCCAAATTTCAGCTGGCTAGCTTAATGTCTTTGGAAAAGCCACTTAACCTCTGGTCTTTTTTTAAAAATCTGTAAAATAGGATAACAGTAGCAACCATAATAGTAACAATACTCATCTTACTGGGCAACAGGGAGGAAGAGGAAAGTGCACTTAGTCATTGAACTGATGTCATTATTACTATTACCATTACAGAAATAAGTAAGGTCAAGTGCTCCTGCACGAAATAGAAAGTGGCTGCTTAATTTTCCCCACCAAGATGGGAAGGAGTAACTAAACGAATGCATGTGATGTACATGAAGGAAACAAATGAACTCAATTATACCAAGGCCAAGAATTGTAAAACAGAACAAAACAAGACAAAATACACACACACACGCACACCCACACACACACACATATGCTATCATGTTTCTTGCACTGATTGTTAGAATTAAAAGGGATGGTAAGTCAGTGCTGTCTTGTAAAACTTAAGCAAAATAGCACATAATTGAAAATTGATGAAATTATACAGAAGGAAGAGTATAGCAGACATTAAAAATACAACCACAGTAAGGAGAGGTCCTAAAAACTATGGCAATATTAGTTATTTAAACATGGGGACCACAATAATTGAACAACATGTTATAGTCTGCTGCCAACAGCATTCATTTGATATTCTCCAAAGTAAGACAGCCTATGCCAAGGCAAGCTTCTTGACACTTTCTGCACAGTGCTTGGAGCCCAAAGGGCTTGCTGAGAATTTGGAAGACTTATAACTCTCTTTGAGTGTCAGACTGTCCTGCTAAGAGGACTCAGAAATTTGGAGCTCATTATTCTCGTTCCATTCCCTTTACTTGTTTGTTTGTTTTGAGTTCTTTTTTCATGATTCAGGTAATTTGGAAATATTTTAGTAATGTCAAATTGAGAGTGAAAGTCATCTCACTGAAGTATGTGATAAAGTTCTTTTAACATACTGGATACAAACTGTTTGCCAATAAGAGTTTCTATCTGGTAATGAACTAAAAAACTTCATTCAAGTGGGAGGACGGGGAAAATTGTCATTTAAAACCAACTAAAGTAACAGTTCACATTCAAATAATAGTCTTCACTTGCTCATTGTAACTTCATCTTAACCCTTTGGAATTTAGCACTGTGAACAAGCGCTGTGTTAACTTATCACTTGAAAGCCAAAGTCTTTTTTCCAGTAACCATCCTCTGTACTCTGTTGTCTGTCTTTTATACCTAATATAGCCCCTTGCTTCTGTAATATTACATATTTTTCTTTTCCTCTCTGGTTTGTTCCTCTTTATTTCTTTCACTGATTCCTCCACAACCTTCTGCCCATAAACGTGGGCATTCCTTCACATTCTCTCCCCAGTCCTCTTTTCTTTCTGTTCTGTGTTCTTTTCTTTGCTGATATTATTTCCTTCTTTGAAATCATTGGTCACATATACAGATGTTCTTGATAAAAACTCCTGAGCCCCCCTGCCTGCTCAACTGTTTTGAAGTCCTTTCAGAAACAAACAAAAAATCTCCATATCAAAAATTAAACCATTTACGGTTGACTATAAATTGTCAGGAGTCAGGCAACCAAGTCTTTATGATTTCTCATTGCTATCAAAAAAGTCTGCTAAAAAGTGCCCCGGGTTAGACTAATGCAGCCCCCAAGAATCAAGTCTGATTGCCCCAACTTCTCATGCTCTTTTCCCTTTCATCACTTACTGGACATGAAATAAACCTGTGTAGATTCCTATCAAGACAGGTGCTTTTGTTTCTTTAACTCTATTTATTTGAATGCTTTGGATGTAAAGGGCCTCCAGTTTTTTTTCTCTATGATGGACTTGTTACATCAACTAGTGTCTGATGAGAATATGCAAGTATCTATTACTTATGCTCATGAAATGTTACATATTATAATATGCAATACATATTTTAAGCAGTACATAATGTTTGTTTTTATAGCTTGAACTACGCACTAAAGAGTAATTTTTTGCTACTTGCTATTTTATAAATAATTACTAATTTCTAGTGTAAAATGCTTCCTTAACATTTATTTTCCACCTGATAGACTCTTAAAAGTGCTTGCCTCTTTAATAACTGAATAAGAGGATTCTTCAAATATGCCTAATCATTATTAATCAAGATGGAGAGCTTTATAGAAAGAAACAAGAGAACCTTTTATCATCTACAAGTTTCAAGAACTTGTACAAGAGACTAAAGTGGGCATAGTTATAGCCGGGAGATACATTAGAAATCACCTAGTTTAACTCGCTCATTTTACATACGAGGCAACCAATTTAGGAGATGGTCATGATCTGCCCAATGTACCACAAATAATGCCTGTGACAAAGGAACTTCTGCGGGAACTTGGATCTTCTGACTTCTAACACAAGCCTTTCGAATAATAACAAAGCTCTGTAGAAGAATTAAATTCAGTTGATTACAAAACTGATGGGAGATAAATTATAGGTAGAGCTCTTTATTCAGCTCTAAATTTGTGTATGTCAAAATGTATTAGCAAAGAATACAATGTCATGATTCCAACGGTGTCAGTAGGATTCAAGCAAAATTAATGAAAGGATGTGGCTTTGACTATATTATCCTTGCTTGCTTTTTCATTCATAATACCTCAATAAGCCTGGCTAAAGAGAGTCTGTACCAAAGAAATATATTTTACATTGGATCAAGTACACATACGTATACACATACACACACACACACCCCCTTGAAAAAAAAAGTTTCAACAATAAATACTTTTAAGATGCAGTGAGTCTTTAAGTTCTTTCCTTCTATTCTCCTCTGCACTATTCTCTTGTTCTGTTCTCTTTGCTCTCTCTCTTTTAAATACTGGTCATTACTTATAGAAATGACTGATCAAAACCTGTGGTTTGAAAAACCACTGACTCATTTGCTACTGCCCTCACCCTGAGGGAACTCAGGGCATTATGCTCAGAGATTGGTAGTACTTGAGGAATCAGCCCCAGTGCGGGGAGACAGAAAGCAGACGCAGGCGGGTTTTCACGGAGAGAAGCATCCACCATCTCAGACCTCTCCCACTTTCCCTTCTGCAACTGCATGTCAGCCTCTGGCCTAGATGTGGTGGAACTCTTCACCTTGGGATGTGCCTAACCTCTGCCTCTCTCTCTACTTCCAGGAGTAACTGACTTATAACAATGCTGGGTTTGGTCCTTGGATGTTTCCTGTTAATTAATGTCCATGTTAATCTGTTATCCCACATTAGTATTGTTCTTTCTGGGTGGATGCCATGTGTATCATCATACTTTATTTCTAAGAATATGCAGTTGAGGATGGCTACAGTTTCTACACAGGACAGCAGATGAGCTTGACAGAGCCTGGGATAAAGATTCAGAAGACCTGGTTAGCCTATTTTTTAATATGCTGGACATTGAAGAAATCATCTAACACCTTTAAGCCTTAGTTTTCTTATCAGTAAAGTGGGAGCTGTGACAATGGTGTCTTTTCCTATCTCTTTGCAAAAAATAAAGTATTGTTTATTTACATTACATCATTAGAGGTTGTGTTATGAAAAACAAAATTAAGACCTTTCCACTCTGAATTTATGAAAGACAAATCTGAATTAGACAGAATCAACCCAAGAATGAGTTATTCGAGTTGGATTTTATGATTCTGGAATCATAAATTCAGTTTCTGTTTTGACAGATTGCCTTTATTTTTTTAGGGAAGAAAGACTGAAAGCGGAAGGTGTTTTTTGGTTTTGTTTCCTTTCTTTGCCTATTTGTCTTGATTTTCTTGTATTTCATCAAAAATTTCAGTACCAGTAGTAATTCTTCCACATTTCTTATTAGAACTTAGTTCTTAGTTCTATTATTATAAGGATTATTATTTTTATTCTTGCAGGCTACAAACAGCCTGCTATTAGAATATTCTGCCTATGACATTCAAGAAGAGCTCTATGTGTTTTTATTCTATCATGTATGAGATGTGTTACTATTTATATATTTTTAAAACATCTTGGAAAGGCATTATAAGGGCCTCAATAATAGAAGTAAGTGTATTTTTAAAGCTCTAAAACTAAACTTGAGTGTCATATTTTGGGCACATTATAGGTTACAGGGTTCACAGTGGATAAAGTTCAGAGAAATAGCCAATTATAAAGTCAAGCTGTATGGGTGTGAGATCACGTGAACTGTGACAGACAAAATATATTTTGCCACAAACTCTTCAAACAGGAAAGTGGGTATTTTTCAAAGCTGGTGAAAACATATTTTTGTTTTCCTAAGTAGGCATTTCCTAATGAACAGTGTAGTAGTTCTGATCTTTCACGTTCCATGTGCAGGAATCTCACCCAAACATTTGTCCAGGCTAGAAACAGTCTAGGCTTCCTGCTTGCCATCCCTGCTCCTAGGCAATTATGCTCTAATTGATAGGATTCTACTTCTTTTTTAATATTGATCTCTTTTGTTGTTTTATTGTCATCCCAACTGCCATTGCGTTCAGACCATTGTCATTTCCCAGTGTAACATTACAATTTTGTGGTATTTTTGTGCTTCTCCAAACCATCCTCCACACTACTTCTAAAGTGAGCTTTCTAAAATAAAAATCTGATAAAGGTCCTCTAGAAATGTTCACTTCTAGAGCATGAAGTCTAAACTTCTCAACTTGGCACACAATGTCATCAATTGTCTTGTTTCTCTTACTTTGTCCCTGGGGCCACACAGCTGATGAATGGCAGAGCTGGGATTTAAAGCCAAGCAGTCTTCCTTGAGTCTGTCTACTTAATCATGCTATGTTGCATCCTCATATAAATTGGAGGCTAGAGAATCCAGCTAGAGACTTTTTATTGGTATGTTTTAGAATTCAGATGTGATTAAGTTCTTCTGGTAAGCCAGTCAACTTGTTAATTGCTTACTTACTTCTTAGATGTATTAGATGCTATGATCACAGTGAAACATTTATTAGACACATATGTTATGCTGGGCCCTTGGTATAAGTAGCCGTAAAAACAAGTGTAGTGTATTTGACGAATCCAGTTGGAATTTTCAGGTTGAAAGAGGATCCCAGATATTGTCCAATTCAGGCCTCTATTTTCAATACAGTATGAGAGCTGAACAATTTGATGAGTTTTCCTTTTTTTAAAGATTTTTAAGGATGAATACTTGTATCTCCTAGTTATCTAGTTATCTTAACTTTAATTATGTTAAGAATGGGGACATTCTGCTCTCTGCTGTAAATGAAGCATGGATAAAACAAAGCTGGCTATCAATCTCCAGGTAAAAGCACTTCCTCATTAACAGAAAATGTAATCAAGCTATTTCAGTCATTTTTCATGGAGTATACTCTGGTTCCCTTGATGAACAGTCAGGATGCCCTGGAAGAGTAAGACTGTATTCATCAGCGGTCAAGAAAAGGTCTGACATGCTAGACATTATGTTGGTAATGTAAAGAGGTGGTGCCTGCCTTTTCTTTTCCAAATATTTTGGAAGGAATTAAATTTTGATTTTTTTTCCTTTGTTAATGCCTCACTGCTCCCTGAGGAAGTCTGATCCTAGTTTCATTTACAAAGCATTAAGGAAACATAAGTGGAAAGAGGCAGGTTTACAAGGAATAAGAAGCATGGTAAGAAATAACAAGCTTGCACTAGTAGGAGGGTAGGAGTCTGGTGACTTCAGAACAGATGGTAGAGGGGTTGTGTTAGGTAAAGTGGACAAGATCTTCCTACAGGTAAGGCGGAGGAACAGAATAGAATGTGTGCTGAAATATATCAAAGCAAGAATGTGATAAATGTGCAAGTTTAAAATGATGTCATAGATTTTTTTTAACAAGCATGCTCAAACATTATTTTTCCAAATTAGTCACTGCAGAAAGCTCGTTCCTCTGATATTGTCATTTAGACCTTTCTTTTGAAACTTAACTTCAGAAGTAGTTTACATGTTTATTTATTTTAGGCCATAATTTTATGACCATAAACAAGATTATATACATTGACCAACACACCACATTGAAAATCCTTGGCTCTGAGTGGCTTTGTGTTGTTTCCATAAACAAAATATCCCACAGAAGGTGAGGATGTTAGTCAAAGAAATGTAGTGTACTTTCTGAAAACAATTCCAAAAAGTTCCGAAAAGCATTCTGAGTCACGGAGTCAGTATTGTGGTTATAATTATAAACGTTTCAATGTTGATTGCTTTAAGGTGGTATACTCTCAGTTTGGTTGATAGTCTTAAAAAAACCCTGTAATATCATCTTGTGACCGGGTCCTCTCTATTAGAAGAACCTGGTCGAAATTGATGTAGCATGGTTACCATTCCCAGGAAACCATCATTTTCAGGAAGCAGTTAATGAGTGCAAACCAGCAGTACGTTCCCCACCCAAAACCCACTCTTTTCCTGAAAGAAGAGGCAGGAACACATCGTACACAGTGCAATGCCATAGAGTCCAGTCTGGTGACACACGTTACTTCATGTGCCACTTAGTAAAAATGCATGCACTGAGGCCAAAAAAAAAGATGTCTGTCATAAGTTATTTTTTAATGCAAACATATCCTATTAAAGTTTCAGAGAAAAGGCTAAACGGCTTAACTCAGTAAAAATGTTTTGGCAATTGTTCAAAATTAATACAATGCTTCCAAAATGCTCTTTGGAAATCCTTGTAAATTTCCTTACTTGCCTATTTGCCCTACTGCTATCTTCCCAACACTCTTCAGAAGGAAATGGCTTTTTAACAAGAAAAATCTTCTTGAAATTACATTTCCAGTGGGGTCCTGGCCACACCAGCTGCAACACATTGTGACTAAATTTTAGTCTCTTTTGGTTCTCATTGTTAAAAACACAAGTGACCAACAGTCAGGTCTTGTGCCATAGCCACCCCAGTGATTGATTACAAATTGGATCGGAGTGTGTGTGTTGTTAGAAAATACAAGCTTTTGACACAAAATAACAACTATATTTGATGGCCTGTCACTTAAAAAATTAAGACCAAAAAATATAATTCTGATTCTCAGTAGACATCAATAAAAAAAAAACATAGCCCAACCTCACCAGTAATTTTTTTTTAAAAAGTCTACTTCTGGGAGAGTCAGAGACTAGCTGGAGAAAATGCTCTGGTGGTGGGACCAAGATGTTCTTAATCTTCAAGGGCTATTTAAAATATCTTAGGGAATCAAGGCAGAGGGCCAGAGCACTGGACAAATTATTGATTTCAAATCCCTGCTACCAGATTTAAGAATTGCACATTCAATGAAGAGCCAATAGCAATCACCATAATAAGATTTAATATAAGGATTTGAAGGAGTGACAATCTGCAGCTAAGATGCATGGAAAGGAAAGGAAGAACATAACTGAGAGCTACTTGTGACTTAATCACAAAACCAAACAGGATAAACAGGCCAACCTCCAAATTGTAGTCATTGCCTACCCATGGATAATGCAATCTGATATTATGTGTTGTGACTATACACCTCCAGCACATTCCTACCAATATCCTACAGCCAGCATGAGTGTGGTTGGTACTGTGATTGGATATCTAGGCAATACATGGGCCCTTGCTTCTAGAAGATAGTGCAACTAACATTTGTTGAAAACCTACTTTATGCCAAGAAATTTACATTAATTTCACTATATTAATAACATTAAATTAATTTTCTCAACACCCTATAGCATCTGTCATGTGCAGAGCACTCAGTAAATATTTGAGGGAGGCAGTTAGGCAGGAAGGAAGATGCTAGAAAAGTGACTATATACATTATGAGCAAGCTCAATATTTGGTATCTGTGGTCCCATGATAGATCAGCTTCAATAACTGTAGTTATTTGACTACAGTTTTAATACGGAAGAGTTTTACCTTGATGAGCGAAGTGGGGAGAACACTTAAGTTTCTTTTTTTTTTTGTAAAAGTGAATGAGATTGTTTTACCATACTGGCTTTTTTTTTTTTTTTTTTTTTTTTTTGGAGTTTAACAACTTTATAGAACTGTGCGTATAAACTCTGGAAACACTATTGAAGTCCTTGTTTTCTTATCTCTGAAGAAGAAACCAAAATTGGCACAAGCTTCAAGGGGAGTAGAGTATATATATCGATTAAAAGAAAAATAAACGTTTTAAATATCTAATAATTACTAATGGGACTTAAAGGTAACAATAGATTGCTAAATAAGGACCTAAAGATAAGTTGTGGGAAATTCAGCCCCGCAAATTGCAAAGAAGTGAGTCTTACTTTATACTATTCTAGATGTCAGTTTTAGTGGGGGGGGGGGGGGAAGACAATTAATACTAATTGTTCAATAGACTCTGGGTTGTCCACCATGTTTTCTCTGACCAGATTTTCATTAAAGATCAGGAAGTCAAGGTATGGGCCACATGTCTCATTATGGCTTAAAGGGAATAGGGAAGAGAGATATTCCCTTGTTGGTCTGATTGTTGCAAACCCAGTGACAAGAACATAGAGCATTTTTGGAATTTGCACATGCTTAACACCTGGAATATTCTGAGAGTTATAGTCATTCTTCATCAGTCACCAGAATGAAAAGCCAAATGCCGATCTGAAGGAGGACTTCTGAGGCAGCTCTTCTGGAGCTAGCAATATACCATATTTGTCATCTCTCAGACATAAGCCTTTAATCCCCTCTTCCTAAAATTGTTTATTTTAAAATGTGAGAAAGGCTAAGGATGTCACAGCCGAGTGGTGAGCTTTCTCTTTAAAGAATCCCATCCTTCAAACCCATCTTCGGCAAAGAAGCTGGCATTTCATGTGCTGAGCAGACGGCGTCCTGCAGCTCTGGCCAGCCCGCATGCGTAGCTGGGCCGATCTGGCACGCAGGTGTCCTGATTTGGACCTTCCTGAGATTCTGACACCACACTTTCCTCCATTGGGAAGTATGACTTGGCTATGCTGTTTTCCAGTGACAACAGATATACTGGCCTAACAATGACAGCTCCGACTAAGGTGGTAACATAACCCTCTAACTCATATTTAGCTGGGACCCAGGGTACAGGGTTTGTTCTAGGAGTCTAGGCCAACTTTTTGGTTTTGATTTCCTTTTTTATATTGTGTTGTGTCATCCATATCTCCTCCTTTCACCTCTTAGGATTTGGGGTACATCTCAGAAGGGTGGGAAAGTTCTTTAGAGAAGGAAACTACTGCTGTAATAAAGCTAAAAATTGTACATTATAAGGTAGTTTTCTAATAATTAATAAATATTGAGCAACCACATTCCAATGTTAAGTAGTCTTCAAGGGTTTAAAGATAAGCAAAACTAGACAAATGCATTAAACTTTTCATAGCATTTTACAAAAACTACTGTGAAAGTAAGAGGAGATTTTTAAAATGCAGGCAACAAGGAAGAAATTTAGTTGCTGTTCCTTCTGCGTAATCTTTTGCATAATCATTTCAGTCACACCAAAAATATTTCTTAGTTCTGGGCAGAACCCAGATTTTTGTTTTTAATTTTGTTTATTTATTTTTGGCTGCGTTGGGTCTTCATTGCTGCACGCAGGCTTTCTCTAGTTGTGGCGAGCGGGGGCTATTCTTTGTTGCGGTGCATGTATTCTCATTGTGGTGGCTTCTCTTGTTGCAGAGCACAGGCTCTAGGCACACAGGCTTCAGTAGTTGTGGCACGCAGGCTCAGTGGTTGTGGCGCACGGGCTTAGTTGCTCCGTGGCATGTGGGATCTTCCCGGACCAGGGCTCGAACCTGTGTCCCCTGCATTGGCAGGTGGATTCTCAACCACTGCGCCACCAGGGAAGTCCAGAACCCAGATGTTCTGCATTTTTTTTTTATAAAGAAAGCAATATTTAAGAACTTTCCCATTCCTTTCCATCTTAGTAACAGCTGCCTCTAACACCTGCTTATAATGAATATGTCTAAGTAGGAAAAACATAAGGGGAAATAATGAGGGAAGTAGGTGGTATCATAATTTAGAGCTATAGATTGTGTTCTTGCCCTGACTCTGATTCTCTCTCACAAAAAATAATTTTGAAACTGATATCTTATTTATTAAAAGCTACTCATTTTCACTCTAGTAGGTTCTACAAACTTGGTTGGGTCTGCATTTAGATAAGCAGATATGATTACTCGGCTCAGCTCAAGAAGGAAAAATTTATTACCCAGAAGTGATTTTATCCCACTGTCTTAAGATAATTCAATTATCGCCATGGATCTAAAAGGAATAATATAATATGGAAGAGATATTCTGATTTTCAAAAAAGTGGAGGTTTATTCTATAGAATGATGAATGTGGACTACATTACAAAGCAGATTATAAAATTAGGTACTTAGGGAAATAGATTTACCCAAGGAAAAAACACAGCTTTACTTAGAATAAATCACGACAAACTAATTTTATTATTTCTTGAGCACGGGAACTGGTCTAATACCAGTATGATATTTAGTCCTTGCCATTTATAGCCATTTTCTTTGTGAGTTAATGATCTTTTGGCTTTAAATACCACTATATGCCAATGACTCCCATATTTACATCTCTCAGCAATACCTCTCTCTTGAACTTCAGAATAATAAGAATAATGTGTTAACCTAACATTTCCACTAATAGATATTTCATACTGACCATATCAAAATCATCTTCTCCCTTTTCCAAACCTATTGCACCCATGGATTTCTTCATCTCATTTGATGGTAAGTCTCTTTTTCTAATTGCTCAACCAAAAAGGCTTGGATTCATGTGTAACTTCTCTCTTTCCCTTACACTCACATCCAGCCCCTCAGGAAAGCCCCTTAGCTCTGTCTTAAAAACATATCTATAGATCAAAACAGGCATTTCTACAAAAGTATGAGTGAACAGTAGCTCACAGAAAAATGACTTAGGAATTTAACTGAGGCAGGACAAGATACGTACAGGGCAGAACAGACCTTCCTAAGAAAATACCTTCACACAAACGTGAGAAACATATTCATTTTATAGTCTAGGAAGTGTTTCATCTGTATACATTTAGAGTATTAAAGAATTTGGTATCCTAAAAACCAATTCAATCATCAAGTCTGCCATTGCCAGAGCAGGAAAAATTAATCAAGAAGCATTTATTGACCATACCCTATAAAAACAAAAGCATTTTGAAAATCCTGTTATTTGTTAGACTGGATCCCTCAATCATTTTTTTAGTGACCAGACAACACCAAACCGATGTATTAGCTGTGCTTTCTTGATACTTTCCAAATGTTTTTTGGTTTTGGTTTTGGTTTTTTTTTTCCTTTTGGGGGGGGTCGTCTTTTAATTTTTCTTTATGTTATAGTACATACATAGCCAGCAGATAAGGAAAATGATTTCTTAGATTGGCCATTATGTTCTCTAATAGTCTTATATCGAGATGTGACTTAGTTTCCCAACCTCAAATTTTCAAATAACTTTGCTCTAACTTGACTCTTTGGAAGGGCAAGCTTTATTTATTGTTTAAAGGAAGGGGAAATGGGACTTCCCTGGTGGCGCAGTCGTTAAGAATCCGCCTGCCAATGCAGGGGACACGGGTTCAAGCCCTGGTCCGGGAAGATCCTACATGCTGCAGAGCAACTAACCTTGTGCACCACAACTACTGAGCCTGTGCTCTAGAGCCCGCAGGCCACAACTACTGAGCCCTCATGCTGCAATTACTGGAACCCATGTGCCTAGAGCCCGTGCTCCGCAACAAGAGAAGCCACTGCAATGAGAAGCCTGCGCACTGAAATGAATAGTAACCCCCGATCGCCACAACTAGAGAAAGCCCGCGTGCAGCAACGAAGACCCAATGCAACCAAAAAAATAAATTAAATAAAATAAAGTAAAATTAATTTAAAAAAGGAAGGGGAAATGATATCACACAAGAGGTATTATGATATTGTTATTATGCCATTTATCATGGTCTCAATTTTTATCATGAGAGATTTCTCTCTTTTGGTGTTTACTCATGTTACCGGTATGATTTATCTGTCATACTGGTACATAGACATTTGAGAAAAAATGTATTTTATTTTAGCTACTAAAAGTATTTTATTTTGCCAAAGTTTCAGGTTATTCTGTAATCCCATTTACAGAACTAAATATTTTGTCTCAAGAGAGATGAAAAATATAAAGCTATATTAATTGATGCTGTGGTATTGACCAATTAACCAATGAAACAGACTAGAGAGCCAAAAAAAGATTGAAACATTGATCATTAAGAGAAGAAGGAACTGTTTAAAACCTGATGTTGGAAAAATTGAGTATCCATAAGGAAAAAACTGATACTGTAACACTGCTATATACAAAGATCGATTCTAAATGAATTAGTGTTTTTATGCAAAAAGAAAAAAATTTGAAAAACACTTAGAAGAAAACATAATAAATATCTTTCAAATCTTGAGAAAGAAATGATTTTTTAAGTAAGGCACCAACCAGAAAATAGATGATAAATTTGACTACATTTAAAGTAATACTGGCCTACCCAATGATACCATAAAGAAAGTAGAAAACAGGTCACTAACTGGGAGATGTACACAGCACATGTAGCCAACCCAAATCTTGTATGACTAAGGATTAGTGTCCAGAATATTCAACAAATTCCTACGAATCAATAAGAAATTAAAACCGAGGTACACAATCCATAAAAATGGGAAAAAACCCATGAACAGGTGCTTGACAGAAGGGTAATAAAATGGCCAATAAAAATTTGAATAGAGCTTCAGTATTAATTAGTAATAAAGAGAATGCAAATTAAGATATTGACGTTCCATTTTACACATATTGGATGATGAAAAATTAAGAACTTGATACTACCAAGTGTGTAAGAGAATATGTGGAATTTTAATATATTTTTCATGGGAGTGTAATTGCTACAACCACTTGACAATATCTTGTAATTCTGAACATTCCTATATTCTCTGACCTAGCAATCCTACTCCTAAGGATATAACCCAGAGAAGTGTTTATTTAGGTGTACCGCAAGATATGTATAAAAAGGGCTATAGCAGCATGGCTTGTAGTATAAAAAGCCAGGAAACAACCTAGTTCATCAACAAAAGAACGTATATACAAATTATAGTAGAGTAATACTGTGGAGTACTATGGAGCAGTGAAAAATAAACTATAGCTAGAAGTGAGCTATAGTTTAGCTAGCTAGACTAGCTAGAACTATAGCTAGAAGTGAGCACAAATGAAGCTTTGAAATGTAAGTTATATTATTTATATATTATGTTCTTTAATATATGTTATTATTATTATATTTATAATATATAAATATTATGGAGGATACTGTTAATTTTAGAGGGAGTCAAGAGGGTTGGGATATAGGAGGTATACTAAATGGAGGCAAGTTATTGATATTGTTCTAGCTCTTGGGTTGGATGGTGGGTTCATAGTTGTGCTTGCCAACTTTAAAATATTTAAATATATTTTGCATGTATCAAATATATTTTAATATATTTAAAAAATAAAAATTAAAAGGTAATACAGAAGAGATCTCTGAGAATTCTTGTATAGCTTAGGGATCATCCATTCAGGTAAGATATCTGCAGATGAGTGTTAAGAGAGAGGTAAATATCTCTGAGCATATAGTTTGAGATTATCATTTTAAAAGTGATGTTTAGAGGTCGTATGTTGACACTATGATAAACAGTATTAGGGAAAGTTGAGTAAAAATAGGACTCAGACCTTAGAGAATGTAGTTAAAGCTTTTATGAGTTTCCTCCCTAACCAGTGATGAACCTCTTTCCCATTCTCACACATCCCCACCTTCCAGCATATTCCCTTGATCTATGAACCTGGATATCCCTCTGCTTACTCACCATCTCTGAAAATGTCATGATTTGGGGGTATTTTCTATCTAACCCTAATGTAGAAACATTTTTTTTTTCTTTTAGAAAAGCTTTCATGGCTTCAATAAGCAACCCCTTCTGCAAAACATGTTTCTATCTTGTTACTGTAACTTCCTAGGAGATTTGATAGAGATGAAATTACTTATTATAAATGAAGAGAATAATAATTTTAAGGTCTCAACACTGAAGCTGACATAAATATTGGATGAATTTAATCACATTTACGAAAAATTTTTGCTTAACTGTTCTACTGGGAATTTTATTAAATCTATTTGCTTCGTGGGTTTCTTGCTTGTAAAGTAGGTGATGATTCTTAAGCTGTACTAAAACAGGTTGAAATATCTTTAAAATCTGTGTTTAAACTTTCCCTTCAGCAATATTATTTATATGGGATATGAGATACTTCAGCCATTCAGCTTTGGATGCATTTTGCCTGTTGCATTTGGAGAGTGTGATTAAAATGATTTTTATTATGTGAATGGTAAGTTATATCTGGTTAGCAACTTCCTGTTCTAAAGAGAACAGGGGTGGGTGCTGTAACTCTTCTCTTTAAGAGCAAAAGAGAAAATTACTTTTTCTAATTTATTGACATGAAAAATCGCCTTATGCCAGTAGTTATTAAAATTTGGTCCATGAACTCTTGGGTATGTCCAGGACCCTTTCAAGAAGTCTAAAAATTCAAAACTCTTTTCATAATAACACTAAGATGTTATTTGCCTTTCTTTTACTATGTTATCAATGGTGCAAAAAACAATGGTGAGTAAAACTGCTGGTGCCTTAACATGAATCAGTGTAGTGGCACCAAACTGCTAGTAGCCATTGTATTCTTCACCAACATACTCATAATAAAATTATACATACATACATATGTATGCCACTTTCCCTTAAGAGAGTCCTTGATGAAGCAGTAAAAATTAATTAATTTGATTACATCTTGAGTACATATCTTTTAAGCATTCTGTAAAATGTAATAGTAAGTATGCATAAAGCACTTTTGTTGAATCTCATTATTCGACTGCAATACTTGAGTTGCAAGTTGAATTTGCTGCTTTTTTTTCAGGGACAGCCGTTTTTTGTTTTGTTTTTTTTTACCCGAAAGAATGACGGAAAAACAAGCTGTAGTTATTCAGACTTACCAAGTTATTTAGCAAGTGTTTTCTCAGAAAGAACAAAGTGAACCTGTTAGTTCAAGGAAAACAGTTCATGATATTTGTTGCCACGATAAGATATGAGCTTTCAAGGTCTATATAACTCTACAAACCAACATTTCCTAAGTGATCAATGGATGATGTTGCAGAATGATAGTGCAAAGTAGACCAAAGGATTTTAGTGTAATAGAGTATGAAAGTTTCATTAATATGGCTTTGGATTCTATACTGCAACTAACCTTTAAGAAACTACCATCTGTTGAGTTTTGGTGTAGTAATCAAAGAAGAATATTCACAATTATATGAAAAAGCTATTAAAATACTCCTCCTCTTTCAAACTACATACCTGTGTGAAGCCAGATTTTCTTTATCTAGTTCAACCAAAACAACATATCACAAGAGATTAAATGCAGAAGCAGATAAGAGAATCTAGCTGTCTTCTACTAAGTCAGACATTAAAGAGATTTTCAAAAATATAAAACAATTCCATGCTTCTCACTACATTTTTCTTCTGTTTTAGAAAATATAGTTATTTTTCATAAACATATAATGGGGTTATGCTATTATTTTGTAATGAACTAATAAATATATTTTAAAAAGTTTTAACTTCTAATATGGTCATTATGGATAGATATCACAAGCATAAAGAAAAGCTTTTGGGGGGCCCTCAATAGTTTTTAAAATTCTAATAGGGTCCTTAGACTCAAAAGTTTGAGGACAATTCTCTTTTGCAAATTCTTGGTCTTTCTCTTCCAGTGGTTAGGAGCAAAGTAAACAGAAAACTTTCAGGAGTTTTAGAACTTAACAGAACTAGAAAGGCAACTTGATCCACTCTCTTTAAGTTCTGAGACTTATCACCTCTTACTAAAATTGAACCCAACATTTATTCTCTTTAACCAATATTTTTTGAGAGCATTTTATATGACAAGTATTGTCCTAGAACTGGGAATATAGAGAAAAGACAAATGCCCCTGTCCTCTCTTAGAAATGTTATTTAAATTAGATATTGGATTTAGCTTAAATTGATAACAGTGAAAGATTGTGTGACAGTAATGATGTGTATTTTGTCAACCGAAAAATAAGACCATTGCTGTAATGCAACAAAAGCATTTATTTGGGGTCTTAAGAATTGCAATTCTGGAGACACAGAATCTGGTAGAAACCCAAATGTACTCTCAGGAGGGTTGAAAGCCAAAGGATTTTTAATGGAAAAAGCAGGAATCTGACATAAGTCATATTGCAAGAATTATGATTGGTGCTGGCTGACTGGAACCATTTTTGTCTATACTTGATTGGTTGCTAGGGTTGTTATTATTTGAGAGTCTGCTGTGTAAGTGTTCTTTCAGGATACTGTGGCCCAGTTCAAAGTTCATGTTCCATCCAGGTGGAGACATGCATAGGTCCGCTTCCCAATGGCCTCCCGGCTCCATTTTAGTGCTCTCTTGGCATTACAGGCTCCATTTTATTCATTCCTTCACAATTTAGTAGATATTTCAGTTTTAAAAATAGAAATAGAAGTATTATGTATTTTTATTGCCTAATGACTCTCATATTTAGGTGTCTTAATACAGGGTTAACCTATACTTGGAAAGGGAATCATTAGATAGTTTATAGTGTTTAGTTGATGAGGCTTTAACCAACTAAAAGCACACAAGTGAGTATAGATGTTGTATCGTTATTCGTTTCCCACCTTGTAGGAAGGTAGCCTACTTGCAGGTAAATCAAGTCATTTAAATGGAAGGAAAAAAAACCTACATGGTTTTTTCTTTTCTTTGCCTTTGTGTGTGTGTGTGTGTGTGTGTGTGTGTGTGTAAAAAACATCTCATTTAAAGCGATAAAGTGATGGTACACTTCACAGATGGCAAAATGCTTTGGGATCCTTAGAGGAAAATAAATCCTTTTGAAGTACAAACTTGAAGAATTGAGGAACAGTCACCTGGGGCCAAAATCTTATTCTCTGTAATTCGAGAAGAATTCCCACAGAATTACAGAGATTTAGAAACTGGTTAGCAAGTACTCATTTAAAGAAAAATCTCTGTTATCCAAGGAGCCTAAAATTGTTTTTTTGCATAACAAAATGTCTTAGTCCACTTTGATACTGATTCAAGAACATCCCTTCCAATGCTGTCAAAGTGAGGGCTTGCATATTAAAGTGACTTACTTGAAAAATGTTGCTGTCCCTTTGCCCTCCCCCAGCTGCAAGATCCCCTGTTGAACCATGATTTCATAAAATTATTCTGAAATAAAATTTCTTTTTTCCTTTGCTCTACCCCTTCCAGCTGCAAACTCCTACCCTGCTTTGTGTAATAATTAACACATATGTTGAAAATAAGAACTCATCTTCTCCCCTCTATCCTTCCAGCTGCAGATTTCTAGCCCTTCATGGTTTTTTCAGCTTTTTGTTTGTAGTAATATCTCATAAATACAGAAAAAGTTCAGATTCTCTGGTTCGTCTTTCCAAACCCACACTGTTGTCCTGACTCTCAGTGGTTCTGATTGTTGTCAGTGGAGATTAGCCCAGGCCCTTCCTCAGTTGCAACATTACTTTTTAATTCCACTATTTTTATTTTTGAATTCTCCAGTCCTGAAAACATTACTAAATGAGCATTAGCCAAGGAAGGGCATGTTATAACTTTCTAGTATTGAAACTAAGGAGAATTTTTTTTCTATGCTTGAAGATGATAGACATCCTACCTTTTGAACTGATCCTTTAGTAGGTAATCTAGAATTCCTTCATGTTAAAAATGTTATGTATATAAAAGCATTTCAGTTGTTGAGAAGATATATTTGGTTCTACTTTGATAATCCTTGATGCTCATGTTCGTTTTCATTTATCAGATTGCGAACAGAAAATTCTCTGTTATTTGGCATTTTATGAAAATACATTACAAATAATCAAATATTCCTGATCACAGAGTAATGAATGGATATATCTGTTATGCAATCCAGTTTTGATTGTATTTGTTCATCATCTTTCTAAACACTCTTGAAAATGTCTGTTTAGTAAAATATCAAGTCTAGGAAACCCTTCTATGTTATTACTACTAGTAACAATTTTATATGACTTATAATTTTCTTAGACTACTAAACCCTAAAACTTGGAAACAAGTATAAGTCTTACTTGACACTAAATAAATAACTTGAAGTGTAGAGAGTGTTCAGTTTGCACGTGTGTGTGTGTGTAAGATGTTGTGTGTATGAGACATTAAAGGAGCTTTTGGCCTCTCCCTTTGCTCCTCCACGTTCTGGCTGGAGTGAGCTTTCAAAATTGCAAATCTGATGGTGTCTCTCCCTTTTAAGGTAAAGTCTAACTGCTTTAACATGACTTACAAGTCCATGACTTACAAGAGTGCTTATCTTTGCCTAACACATGGTGCTTCTTCTTTTTCCCATTACACATTTTACTTGCGTAACTCTTGCTCATCCTGCAGACTTTCCTGAACTTCTCAAGACAAAATAAGATTCCTATGTGTTCCAATAGCACCCTGTATTTACTCTCATTATAATTGTTGCTACTGTAAATATTTTTGGTCAGTAGTACCCCTCAGTCCCCATTTCTACTCAAACTGAAAATCCTATTTTTCACCATTGTGTATCTAGTGTCTAGTACAGACACAGAGTAGACATGTAGTAAATATTACTTGAATGAATGAATAAGTGTTGAATTATAAATCTTTTAAAGTGTCTCTCAAACATGAAACGTGATACCATGTTGCTTTTTATGTAGTCTACTCAGTTTTTATTAGCGGTAATTAGAGAATACCTATTTTCTTTTATCCTGTTTTATCAGAGGCTGAGACATAAGCAGGGCGATTACTAGTAGAGAATATTGGAGTTGAATCAAACAAGGTGCAGCCAGGAAAGGAGTAAGGGTCAGGAGATGAGATGGGGGTCTAGTTGGGGAAGTTTCTCATTCTGAGAGTTGATATTACCCAAGGAATCAGCAAACCTGTATAATGACATGCAATCACCTCCCACTGTTTACCTGAGTCTTAGCAATATCAAGTATGTCATTATATGTCTATCCTTGCCATACAGCATGACTTCATCAACTAGTATACCAGCTCCTAAACTTAGCTACATACTAGAATCACCAGATGCCCCGTTGCACCTCAGAACAATTAAATCTCCTGGTGTAAAATCCAGGCATGGTTAGTTTTTAAAGCTCTTCAGGTGATTCCATTGTGCAGCCAACTTGAGATCCACTGTACTTGAAGATGACAACAGAACTATTGATTTAGAATTATATTAAACTCTATGAGCATGCTCAAGGAAGGGCATCTTTGGGTTAGAAAATCACCTCAAGTTGTGAGCCATAGCACCACCATACTTCAAATATTTGATTTCTTCTCAAAACATTTCTTATTTTGTAGTGGTATAATTTAAAATTCTATTTATTTAAAAATAGTAATGGAGTCACTCTCATTATTTTCAAGAGTGCTGAAATAAATGACTACTTTGGCAAGAAAAGATCATTAATACATATGAAAAAATAACCTGTTTTCTTACTTTTCTTAAGCCTCTGCTGAAAAAAAGAACTTAAATTTTTCATGACCATATAAAGAGAAAACAGAGCCTCCATTACTTTTGAGTCCATTGACACAGAGGGCATATTAAAGTTCCATGCAGGAGCTTAAATTTAAGCACAAACTTAAGAAAAAAAAAAGCACAGATCTTCTGTCTTTTTAAAATGAATTCAGGATCATTCTATCGTTCATTAACCTAAAAAAGCAAAGTTACTGTGATAGTTGCTCTTTCAAGATATATGCACCCATTTATTTTATCCATTAGCTCTGAAAATTTGAAGTTCTATTTTAAAGAACATCTTCTCTTTATAACATCTAAAACACTACCCTTTGGAAAAGTTTTCACTGTTTATCAATGTTTGATGTATTTGTCTTATTAACACTCCTTATTTCCCTTCACTTTCTCCTCCAAAATAGCTGCATTTTACTTATAACCAAGGAAGGTTAAAATTTTGTTTCAATTTTCTCTCAAAACACTATACTTCCCATTCAAAATTTGAGAACAATATTTTTGCCAAAAGGTTCTTATGTAACAGTTGTATGTTTCCTTAATTTTCACTTGATTTGCTTTGTATAGAAACAGGACACAAGCCAGAGATTGTCACCTGCCTTTTCACTTCTTTCACCGAAGTCAAATTGGGAGGTAGAGAGGGTAAGTGCAGGGGAGGGGATGAGCAGAGAGTAAACAAAAAAGGGGAAACCACCTGCCCTCAATTCAGCCATCAAATGAATCACACAGAATTTAACACTTGACAAATACTGTGCACTTAACATGATCTTGGAGTCACTAAAGATTTCAACCAGACTCTAGAAATTTGATTCAGACAAACAAACCTTCTTGGTTACCAAAAGATTGTTTGCCGAAGGTATTCTTTTTCCTACAACCAGGTGCTGCTAAGCATGGAAAGAGGAGCTGAGACCAGGGAGGACTCCCTCCCCGGGGTTTAGTTAGGTGTATAGAAAAGTGGACTGCTTTGAAACGTTGTTATGTTGGAATTCCTCCTTCTGAATCATGCTGTAATACCCTACCCACATTATCAAACTTATATATTCAGCCATGATGATCATTAATAACACACAAAAAGCTGCTTGTTTTTTTTTTAAGTCATTTTAATGTGAGCCCTCAAACCATTACCCTCCAGCCCTTTAATTTTTATTTCCGACATTTACCTTCCAGCTCATTAGCTACATTCTAGCTCTTTGATTACTTTCTTAGCTCTTTAGTTTTTATTTCCAACATTTTCTTAAATGGTGGAATTGTCTTTGAAGCCACGACTGAGTTTTACACAGAAGGGTGTTATTTATTTTAAATTCCCATTGGCATTACAATTCTAGTTTCTGTATAGTTATGCTGTTTTAAAACAGGAGACCATCGTCTTCTCTGAGGAGTTTCCCCAGTGATTCTGGTAAGCTGCCACATGTGGGAACTCACTGCTCTAGAAACAAAAGTATTTATTAAGTGAGATTGAAAAACTTCTTGTTAACTAGTGTAGCATAATCAGTGAAACTCTACTGATAATTGTAAGATCATAATATAATTTGTCTAACAGAGAGTGTCTGAGCCCATTAGAAACTAAAACCAAAATAAAATTAAAATCTCTGCATTTTACCCTCCCACTTAAAAAATACTTGAAAACAGCTTCTACCTCTTAATTGCAAGTTCAGAATAATAATGCAAATAGGCTACAAGAGGTGTAGAGGTGAACTAAGAGAATGGTGCACATCAGATACCATAGAGAAAACAAAGAATGCAATGATGTTAGAGCAGAATCAAAATATCTCCATATATTTTGGGGAGAACTGTGTTGAAGGCATCAAGGAGGAAGAAACAGGTCTTCTAGGTCTTTCTGCCATTGCACATTTTAAAATTTTCTAATTTTTGTTTTCTCTTGCTGCCGTAACAAATTACCACAAACTTAGTGGTTTAAATCAATCAAATTAATTATTTTATAGATCTATATGTCGGCAGGTCAGCACTGGTCTCATTGGGCTAAAATCAAGGTGTCAGCAGGCCTGAGTTCCTTTCTAGAGCTCTAGGGGAGAATCCATTTCCTGGACTTTTCCAGTTTCTAGAGGTTTCTCACATTCCTTGGCTCATTGGACCCCTTTCTTCCATCTTCAAAGCCAGAAACAGACGGTTGAATCCTTTCACATTGCATCACTCTGAAACCTTTTCCAGTTTTAAAGATCTATGTAACTGGATTGGGCCGGCCCAGATATTCCAGACTAATCTCCCCATCCCAGGGTCTTTAGTATCTGCAAAGTCTCTTGTGTCATGTGAGACAACATGCTCACAAGTCCCAGGGGTTATAGGATATGGACATCATTGGGGGGACATTATTCCTCCTATAATATGTGTGACCTTTAGGCAGTTGTTTTGTACACCCCATCTTCTATAAGTTTATTAAATTATAGTAGTATATAGTGAGTGAGGTCAATTTTAAAACTTTAGTAAAAGAATTTGTTGGCAACTGCAGATGACTTGTGGTTAATGGTAGAATAGATGTTAATAGATTCTTAATTGGGGCTTTGGTCTAAATCACCCTTGAAAATTTCTTAGGCAGACATCATTGTGAACCCTAGCATAGGTCTATCAATAAAAACCAGTACAATCCATTTTTTCTTCATTACTGGAAGGGATCACTAGAATTGTGATGTGTATGAGCATCAGATACAGTAGTTAATAGATGAAAAATGTATTTCTCTAAACCCTTGAATCACAGTGAAGTGAAATACCACGATATCACAATATAAGAAGCACTCTGAAACTGAGTAATTCAGTAGCATATTCATATACCCAATCCCTCACTCACTGTGTTATACAATTTGGAATGGTGGGCTTAATTAAAATTGTTCTCTCTCTTGCACTCTATTTTATAGATTCTTGCTCTCTTTCTCCCAGTCCACATAGTATTATGAATGTAAGTTACGCTGAACCATGTTGCTTCATCACTTCTAATTTTGACCATCCCTCATAAGAAAATAACTAAGTAAAACAAATAGGGAATATGAATTCCATCCCTGTGCATTTTTTTCCCCCATCTTGTAGTTCAGTTTGGAATGCAAGACTTACACACACAACTTCTTAGAGTGGGCGTCTCAAGTTATAATGTGCATACAAATTACCTGGGCATTTTATTAGAATGCAGTTTCTGCTTTAGCAAATCTGGGGTGGAGCCTAACATTTTGCATTTTAACAAGGTCCCAGGTGATGTGATGATGATGGACCTGGTCTGAGACAGCTTAGTTGTACCCTGCTGATGATTTGTTGTTGCCATGGTAACCCCACCAGCAGGAAAGGAAGCTGCTGGTTCAGGCATTTGGCGTATATGCTTGGCCGAGAAGCCAAGGGGGCCAAGCTACTCTCTGTGGAACTATGACTGAATGCCTCTAAGTCAGAATCCTGCCAAGGCCGAGCTTTAGGGCAGTGCCACCGAGGCTCGAGCCTCCTGTAGCCTTTGGCTCAATGACAATGAAGGCTGCTGGGCTGGGATCCCGAGGCCTCTCTAGTCAGCTCAGGGAACACTGGGAACATGAGCACATTTGTTAGGACTAGAATGATGGTAAACTATGCCTGGGCAGAATGAAGCCTGAGGAAGCTCTGGTGGAGATCCGTAACTGTCCTGTGCAGAACCCTCTTCTGACTTGCCTGCAGGAGAGAAGGACTAAGCCATCCAGGAGCTGGTTCCCTCTGAAGTTTCTGTCAGGGTAGCAGACACACACGGAGAGTGCCATGTGAAGAGGAAGGCAGCCATCTATGAGCCAAGGATGGCTAAAGATTGTCAACAACCACCAGAAAAGACAAGGAACAAATTCTCCCTCAGCAACCTCAGAAGGTGCTCTCCGAACAGCCCCTACTACCTGTTAAGTAACAAGGTTTTAGTGGACTTGAGCTATGGAAGAGCTCACTATCAGTCTGCCCCTAATCCTGTAGGAGGTGCCATGAATCAGGTACTATTAGTCATTTATGGAATGTGATAACTTATCTGACGCTATGCTAAGCATTTTATTCACGTATCTAGTTTAACCCTCACAATGGTGACAAGAGACGGGTATTATCCCCATTTTACAGAAAAGGAAGTGAAAGCTGAGGAAAGTCAAATGATTTGTTCAAGATTACATAGTTTGTAAGTGGCACAGTTGAAGTCAAACACATCTACGTTAATCTAGATCCTGGAATTTTAATCACTGTGCTATGGTAACTGTTTCAACAAGGAGTAGATCCAGAACCCCAGGTCCAGAAGTTAGACTATTAGAATGAGACTGATTTTTAATTTTTCATACCATTTTTAGGGCATGCCAAATTTGCTTTTGGCTCAACATTTATGTGATGACTAGTGGTTTTTCTCTTCCTTTTTCTCTCTTTCTTTTTTCTCTTCTTTTTCTTTTTGGCAGTAGAAGTCATTGAGCCAGCAAAGCAGAAGCATGTGAAGCCCTCCAGCAGATAAACATTTTCCATTCACATTTTGAAGAGAATTAAAAAAGCCAAATAAAAGAACCCAAATGGCAAACACTGTAAAGCCATTCCTTCATAAAAATAAATTTTTGGTGAAGAGGTCTTTCATTTGGAAATTAGATCCAGCTTCTGCTTATGGAAAAAGCAAGTAAAAGGCAGGGAGAAGACCAGTAGGTCTGCTAACTATATAGCCACACGGTGATACTCTGAGTTCCAGGATACAAAAATGTAGACTTAAAAGATCTGAACAATTTGTTTGCATATCTATGCACTGTGAAATCAGGCATTGTGAAGAAACAGTGTCTTGTAGCTAGTTCAGAATGATATAATTCAGGACAGATTTTTTTTTCTCCAACACATGGTTTTGAAATCAAAGATTTTTTTTTTTCTTTGAAGCAAGATGGAAAAGTCATTATGTACCAAGTGCAAAAAATTAAGTGCAGAGTAAGATTTTCATGGTAGGTAACATTTCACTTACTGCTTATCTTTGATTGGGTGAGTATATTTCTTGTCAGCAAAGACCAGAGGGTTTTCCAGGGCTGAGGTCTGCAGTAATCCACTGAAGGTAATGATGTAATGATAAGGCTTTCACATTCCAAAGGACAATGATTTTTCTCTGTTGTGAATTAAAATGTTTATTTTTTCCTAACTGTTCCAGAAAATTTCTTTAATGCATTGTTATATGCTTTTCCATATGGAAAACAAATAACTTTTCATTCTGTTAGGTAAGAAAAATAACAGTCCATTCTTTTGTAAACACACAAGACAACGCACCAAATGGTGTGAAAGGTGGCAAGCCATGATTCTCTGCCCTGTGTGGTCTTAAAACCTGCAGATAATCTAAGATAAGAAGGAAGAAAAAGAAAGAGAAGGTAAGGTACGGTTCCTACTGAGCAAGAGATACCTCCCAGGTTTGGGGCTAAGAGCTTTAACGATATTATTTAATCTTCACAGCAATCAGTACCAGTTAATTTAAACCCCAGTTCTGTTGCCTTAAAAAACCTATTTCCTTAATCTAGTCTTGAAAGCACGAATATCATCATATAAGAGTTAAGCTGCTTATTTAGAAAATTCTTAGAAAAGGAAAGCCTTTAGGATTACCAAGATCTCTATTAATTTCCTAGGGCGGCTTTAACAAAGTGAGTGGCTTAAAACAGCAGAAATTTATTCTCTCACAGGTTTGGATGGGAGATGCCTGAAACTGAGGCGCTGGCAGAACCATTCCGCCTCTGAGGGCTCTATAGGGAAGGGTTCTCTCTCACCTCTTCTGATGGCTATTGGCAATCCTTGGCATTCCTTAGCTTTGTATGTTGCATAGATTTATAGTGCTGGAGAGTTGTAAAACCTGGTTGCACTGGGGCTTTATATTTCTGAACAGAGGGTAGGTTTTTTGTTTTGTTTTGTTTTGTTTTGTTTTTAGCAGAGAGAAGAGCCCTGTCCATATGATATGGGGAAAAATCAAAAGAGGTCAATCCTCAGACCAGTCATACCTGGGTTTTCTCTCCCAGGAAGCTTCACATCTACAATCTTAGAACCAGCTGCAGTTAGTACATGTCAGGTAGTTGTGAAACGGAGAATAACTACTTACCTCAACTCTCACAGATTTTGAAGGTAGTGAGATCTAAACTTCCTAGCTGTATGGTCATGGACAAGAGACTGAATTCAAATTTTAGTTTCCTCATCTGTAAAACTGAGATAATATTCAGTGCAAGAGGATTTTATGAGACAGTACATTTGAAGAGTCTGGCAGATAATGGACCATTCGTTCTCTTTGTCCTTTGACTTATGTGGGTGCGCTCTATCTCAAAGGGGTCACAATTTAGGAAATCTGGTACAAGGCCACCTCTGTTAGCATATGAAATAGGAAAAATAGTCAGATGAAAAAAGACTAGCATACAGAAAGACACTGAATAGTTACCAAATAACAAATTGAGGTATGCAGGTATAAACTGCTCTTTTTCTCCTTGAATAGAAGCCTCCATCCTGAGTCAAGTCTCAGGTGCTAAAAGCAGTTTAGTGTCCAGTGTTGCAAAATGGATGGTGCAGTTGAGGTCTATCCCGATGGGGCTTTTTCTGTAAACCTACATCGTTGGAAACGCCTCATAGATTAACTGTGTGGTTTCCTTTACTCATAGAACTACCTGTTAGATCTGTGGGAAAGAACTACAAGACAGAACTGCCAAGTAAACTATGAAAAACCTAACAAACTTTTTATCTTAGGTATTGGCATATCCCAATGATCTGTACTGTTCTAGGGTGTGATAGCTTAGGAGTGAATATGATTTGAACCTAATACATTTTTAGAGGGTGTCAAATTCAGAACCAGGCAGATCCATCGCCTGACCCTAAACATGGTCCTAAAGTAAATCGCTTGAGGAAATTGGATCCCAAAGATTACAGGTGGGGAATTTTGAAGTGTGTCCATATTTCATTGGAGATCAAAGAAGCCTAACTAAAAGAATTGTGGGCTGACTCACACGATAACTTCTTTTTGAAAGGGCTATTTTATCTTGAAGATTATGAGTTTGGAGGAACTAAGGTGATTGGCAGTGGAAAGAATCAGAACATGTGAAATTCCTTAAAAACTTTTTGACTTAAATAACTTTGTGTTACACATAATTTAAAAAAACCCTTTACACTTAAAAAAAAATGGATGGTGCAAGTTTTGCTTAGACTTAAAAATCCATAATCATTTTGTCTAAATCTTATAAACAGCATTCTTTATTCTCATTGAAATGAGTGCTATACTTTTGATGAATTAAACAGAAACACTGTAACTTAATCTCTAGCCGTTAACATCACTTCAAAACTGTTAAACTGTGGTTTTCCAGTCTGTTAATGCTAGCAAAGAAAACTCCATAGTAAAAGCAAATTTGCCATTAATCAAGGACCATTCTTCTTAAAAGTAAGAATTTATTAGATATATAGCAAATCTTAAGTCCAATAAGTAAGTTTTAGTGGGTTTTTATCTTTGATTATTTATAAAACTTATGCATTGTTTTAAAATATTTTGGCCTGTTGATGTTTATGTTTTCATTTTATCACCCTTTACACACTTTCCTTTTCTGCAAATATGTCTGCTCTTATCTCTTTATGTATTTCTTTTCATATTACATATTTCATTATCACATTTATCCATTTTCATAGTGATAAGGTTTCAAAACATTCCCCTTCCTTTCATAGGCACACTTCTTTCTACCAGAATTATTTGAAGAGCTGAACTCTTACCAATTGAAAATACCGCAGTTTATACTTAAAATTTACATTGTACATATGTCTATACACTATTAAAGTAAGAAGATGAAAAAATATGAAAATTTGACTTAGATTTTTTTAACAAGCTATTTGTTTTTTATGTAGCCATATACTTTCGAACTAAAGAAATAAAGATTGAATTAGAAAAAGAAGTCCTCTAAAAAAAAGATATAAACATATATATGTATGTATACACATACACATACACGCATATATATTTAAAGATTTTCTTTATAAAGTAGGGTCACATCTAATGCATTCTTAAAACCCTAAAACATGCAGTGGCTCAGGCCTTGTGCTAGGTTATTTACGTATTTCAGTTGTGATTCTCATAGCAACTCTGGAAGGTAGGCTTAGGATTATCATCAGGGAAGTAAAGTAACTTGCCTAAGGACACAAAAGCTAAACTCTGAGGTCAGGTTATTAATCCAGGTCTTTCTGATTCCAAAGTTGGTATGCTTTCCCTGAAGCCAACTCCTGCTTTTTTTACCCTAAAGAAACTTAAAGTGGATGACTCTAAAGAGTTACTTTATGCATCTTGGTTAATTCAGTGACCCTCATTTTTAATGCTTCAGTTGTTCCTCTGGAAGTTTCTCCCATAGTATTCAGGAAGCTATTTTTATCAGCTGCAAAATCACATACTTATAATCAATTTATGTGATTATACTTGGGATTTACTGCCTCAAATGTAAGCTTTCTAATATGGTCATCAATTTGAAGTACTATTTAATGCTTTCTGTAATTAGTACAAATAAACAGATTTCTCTCTCTGAGTAAGACATTAGGACAGTTTTTCTGATTAGCTATAGCTATTTGTATATATGGCTCATCTTAAGAAAATCTGACAACAAATTTATTGAACATACACTTGTGAAAAGTATTATTAATATTTTGTAGAACTGTTCCATTTACATGAGAATACATTGAAGAGTTTCTTTTAAAATTACATCACTATTCTCTTTTGACTAGAGCTACTGTGTTAAACGAGATTTACTGTAAACTTCTTGGTGGCATCCATCTCAGAGAGCTGCCCTTTACTGGAGTAAAGGAAGGGAGGTAAACATACCTTCATGCCCTTGCATAACCAAAGTGATTACAGTACTTTGTCAGGAAAATGTGGGTACACTTAATGTACTCTTCTTCCAGAAAAGATGCAAGCAAAATAACTTGTTCGTGGCCAGACGGAGGGCTACAACATTGTGACACTGAAACAGAATGGACCAGAAAAACTCAGTACATTCAAAATAGATCAGAAAATATGATTCATTTATTTCATGGAAAAACAGGATGTCTTGACAGCTGAGAAGGAAGAAAAGTCTTTTGCTTAAATATTTCAAGTTCTCTCTGCCAGTTGTTTAGCATTCTCCTCCCTCACCTGCTTAAATGTTCACAAAAAGGGTGTTTCATATGCTGAACAATCTCTGGACCATCCTTGTTCTTGAACAGTCCTGACATCTTTAAGACTGTAATTCTAGAAACAGGAGCCTGATATTAAGCATCTGGACATGCTCTCCATTATTTCCTCCCGAAGAAAACAATAGCTGGGTAACATTACACTCTAATGGAATCCATTTTCACTAAATATGTACATTTAGTCAGATGCAGTTTGGTAGACCATAAAAGAGAAAAAGAAGAAACTATTTAAAATGAGAAGGACAAGTATTGATATAATGCCCATTAAAAAGTGTCTGAGTAACTGATTACACATACATACATAATTGCAGACATGAATATTTATTTCAATACACCTGAGTCTTGGAAAGTTTTGAGAAGAAATATCAGTATTTAGCTACCAGGACCTTTATAATGGATGTTTTGGTTTGTGGACTTGCTGTGTTCCTGTCGTCCAATAATTTTTTTCTGTATGAAATTACAAGGAAGATTTTTCATTGGCATGGTAAAGGAAGAATTGAACGCTAAGGAAATTAAAAAATATATCTCTTGAGTGTCTGGATAGCTGATTGGCCCCAGATAAACTTGTTGATACTCTTGGTAATTTCCTATATTTCAGGAGGAATTGAATCTGTTTGCATATTGACATTATATGCATAAATATGATCTATATATTCCCACCAAAACATGTGGCATTTGGCTGATAAAAAATCTGAAAACCATTTCAGAGGATGAACAAATAAAATAATTGAAACTTTTAACCTGGGAAGAATGTCTAGCAATATTTTAAGTGCTGATGTGGAGGTGCTACATGTTAGGACCCTGTGCTAGATGGTGAGGATACAGAAAGAGTTCTTGTATTATATAGCTAGCACGATGGAAACAGTTATTCTTTGTAACGGAAAGAAAGAACTGGGACTAATGGTTAGGTAGGCATTACAGAGATTAAACTTGAATTTTGTTTAAGGTAAAATTTTCTAAAAGTCAGAGATTTTATGAAAGTAAATGGGCTGTTTTTTGTTATAGAACTCTAGGAATGTTCTAAAGGTAATTGTGTGCCAATTTGTAGGGAATATTTAATATATATTAGTATATAAATATAGCGAAACTTCCTACGTTTCCTCTCAACTCAGTGATTTCTTTTCAAAATCATATGTAATTTATTATTAGTCAAAGTTAACTCAGAGTTAACCTTGGCCTACGGAAAAAAGCTAAACTAGGTGTCAGACACTTTTCAGAGAAGCAGGGAAACCTACTAGTTGTATTCCTGTCACAACTGCCTTAGAAAGGAGAGGACCAATCTTGTGCAGCTGTTTTTCCTCATCGCACTGGTTTTTAGACTACAAAAAACAGGCCACCGAAGGACCTCTGAAAACCTGTCTGCATCCCATGGCCCAGTAATTTTGTGTGTGAGGTTAATCACTAGATCCTGCCCTTTCTTTGATGTCTTGGAGGGTGAGGGTAGTTGTGGCCTCCAAGATCTGTCAACTTCAACATCCACCTGATTTCATAGTTTACCATAGAATTCTGGGCTCGAAAGAACTTCATTCAAAAACTTTTCTTGATAGCATATTAAATTTACAATCTTACAAACTTAAAATGAGAGGTGCTCAGTTACCTTTCCTGGAAATAGAAGGGAATCCTGATCAGAGCACTGGAAACAAGAGATCTCTAAGTTTATACTTTTTTCCTTATAGTTGCATATTCTATGTCTTCCATAAATTGAATCATAGACTGTTTTTCAAATCTGATCTATAAATCGTTGCAGTTGGGGCCAGCTTTGTATCTGAACACTTATCATTTAAGAGAGTCTGTGATTCCGAAGATCTGGAATGACAAATAAACTTCGTCTCTATACATTCTATTTGATTTTCATTACAAATGAAAGCTTTCCAAAGTAGACTTTTTTGTTTTTTTTATTCTTCAGCACTTTCCCCCCACTTTAAGGAATATCACAGAATTAAGAGTTTGGGACAGATGGCTAATTAAGTAAAAATATGGAAGTAAAATTTCTTTTGCATTTCTCATGGCAAAGGGTACTTAAAGGTACATAGAATCCTGTTCCATAGTGACCTTATTCTGCACATGAGAATGATTTGTTTTCTCTCCTACATTATGTAGGATCATGAAAATTCGTATTGGTGAATTTGTTTTTTAAAAATTTCTTCAGCAAAACGTGAACAAGCAAGAGGAAAATGAATTCATTCATTCTTATTTCATGAAAAATAACAGAACATCCATTGAGGCTTTTATCTAATCTGAAAGTGAAAAAAAATGTCAATGAGTGGAACACTGGTGAAATTTCTGAGTAAAGTTTAATTTTAAATTATAAATTTTTATATAAAGTACTTGAAGTAGGAAAAAGAATTTCAGAACTCTGGTCAGTATATTTACAACAATGTCTATAGCTAAAGAAAAGTGAAATAAAAGGATTAACAAAAATACTATACATTTTAATTGCTGACTTGTTAATTCTCAAAAACGTTGTCTTAGAAAATGACATTAGGACTATAATGAATCTCAATATAATATTTAATATTATGAAATTCTGGAAACAAAAAAGGAAACAAATTGGATTATAGGAAATTAATATTTTAGGTAATAATTTTAGTTTACATATAATTAGTACTGTTAATGTACTAATTATAATAGTATTATAATATTATAGTATTAATAATATTATCTGTAACAAATGAAGCCAGATTTTTTGATAAAATAATATACCAATCCTGAGAAGTTTTCCATGGTAGAATAACAGCATATTTTTCTAAAAAAATAAATGAGGAAATAACTCCTACTGTCTTAAGCTGTTTGAGCAGTTAACTGCATGTGTCCATGTGTTGGTCAAACAAGAGCCCTTGTAGTACTTGCTGTTGTGTTCATCAGCAAGACGGTCCTCAGAGGAGCACTGGGACTTCAAAGGAGAGCAGCTGGGGGCCAGATGGGGCGAGTGGTAGCCACAAAAGGGTTAATTTGGTAATTTCGTTAGCAAAGTGTCTTCTTCCCTGGCAACTTTCCTATTATTTACACAAAAAAGTCATGGTGCTGAATTATAAGAGAAAAAGAATTGGTCTCTAACCCTCAAATTATTTTTCTTCTGCAGTATCTGGTTCACTCAGTATAACCCACTCTTATCTAATTCAGAATTATTATAAACTTTAATTGTGAACTTGTTATGAGGATCATCTGTGAGTGAGTGTGTGTGTGTGTGTGTGTGTGTGTGTGTGTGTGAGAGAGAGAGAGAGAGAGAGAGAGATTGTTTTGGAAGAGGGATGGATCTGTCTAAAACTTGGACTGAAATTGTGTAAATGAACTCAGAAAATTTATCTTAAGTGAATGTAAGCAAACTTTCAGATCTGTTGTGGCCACACTGGTCTTTGGAAATAGTCTGCAACGCAAGGGCATTGCATGGCAAACTCTCATAGCTTGGCTTTTATCCTCATGAGGTCTTAGGCTGGTAACAATCCAGGGATAAAGGAAGCTAAATGGCCCCACTTGGTGAGAGGAGAGGATGGTATGAGAACTTAATAGTGGAGAGGCTGCTAAATACAGTGTCTGCTGGCCGTTTCCATAAACCACAAAATGCTCTTTAAGTTCTTCAAACCAAATTACTTCAACCACTAGATAAGGTTTCAATGCATGATATTATTATGCTGCAGCCTTTTATCCCCCTTCCAGGTTAATATCTTTGTTTTGATTTTGGCTGGGGAAGTTCCTTTGTTGGTCAGCCGCAACATTTCCATTAATTCACATAAATTCCCCATCTCACAATGCTTGCCAGATTTCTCCTTGCCCAAACAGGAGAGAGAACATTCGCAGCGTTGCATGAAACATCTAAAATTAAAATTATTTTTCCCAGAGCTTCACTGGATTGTGAATAACTTTGATATTATTCACAACCTTCCTAATCAAAGCAGTGAACTTGGGAATACTTTTTATTTTACCTAGGAACTAAAACTCTTTATGATATTAGAAATTATTTATAGGTTTTAAAAAATAAAGGGGTACCAGAATTGCTTCAGAGATTTCAAAGAAATCTAGCTTGCCTGTTTTAGCTGCCCGGAGCAGCGATCCCTGAGAGCTTATATGGCGTCCCCCTTCAATTCCTAACGTCACGGAGCTACCTGATAGGCTTCATGGGTCTAATCCAGCAATCTAATCAGTCACCAATCCAAGTGGCCAATATACTTACTCAGTATCGATCAGGTGTGAAGCAAATTGGTCCTCATAGATACTGTGGCAATGATTACGTGGGCAAAGTTAACTAGAATTTCACAGTTTCAATAAACTAGAGAAATTAGTCTGTTAGTAGAATGATTAGGAACCTCCATTTATTGAGCATATTTTACCATGTATCAGGCATGGGCTAAGTACTTCATACACACAATCTCTTGAATTACTGACAACAACCAGAGAGATAAACATTATTTTTAAAATTTTACAGATTTTTGGGCATTGCTCCTTTAATCAATTTGCCCAAGGGTACATGGTCACCAATGGAAGAGTCAAGATTTAAGCAAGACTCTGAAGGCTATGCTCTGAACCCTTGCTACTCCATGCTATTTAATTGAACCCTGCTTAGCCAGGCTTTGGGAAGAATGGAAAAGAATAAACTTCTTTGCACTTGAACCGTTTTCTGATTGAAAGGAACCCAAAGAGAGATCCATACTGGTTCTGTGCAGTATCTATATGAGATATTCATAGTTCCTGAAAAGATCCCCATTCAATCCATATGCAACTCTTTCCTTCTCAGAGGGCACAGGAACACCTGGTGAGGTCTCATTGAAACGGCTATGTGATAACAATGACAGCAATAAGCCCAAAGAGCTTTCGTCTGTCAGGCATTGTTCTAAGTGCTTTCCATGCAGTATCTCAATTCCATCTTCACAGCAACCCTATGAGGTAAATTCTCATGTTCTGGGGCCAGAGTTAAGTGGGGGTCGGTAGATTTTTCTACTCAAATATATGTGTAAACGCTACCTACTGTATTCTCTTCTTAATGATTCATAGTTCACATTAGCCTAGTAAAGGCTCTGAGAATTTCTGCAGTAACGAAACTTATCTTTGTTCTAGCCAGAGTATTCAAAATTTATTTTAATATATACTCCTATCGCCACTAACACCTATTGACATGCCACAGAGTACAGATTGAGGATTGCTCTTCCAGATCTTCAGTAATAGCCTGAATTCAGAAACAAAGCCATGGGCAAATCTTTAACGGCTAGGAGGTGGGGAGGGGGGCAGCAGGTGGAGAGGGGTGTTACTCCAGTGATTCTATAGACCACACCAGGGACACTGGGCTCAGGTGAGCAAAGCTGCATTCCACGTGCCAATCAGAAAGTTGTTTGCCAATGCAGAAGTACATAGAGGGAAAGTCTGGCGCTTAACTACAGGTTGGCACTCGACCCAAACCTTTGAGCATTTCTGCTATTTCCTAATGCAAATCTTTCATCTAATGATCTGGTGATTCCATGGCTTAGGGCAGACTGGCACCATGAATGTAACTGATGATAATAGGATAAGTCTGTTCAAGCAGAGGTAATCTTGTTACATTTACTTGTGAAAATTGTTGGTATTTCACAGCCTGCTCTTTAACTCAGGACTCTGGGGAAAGGTTTAGCAAGTGATTTAGATTCAAAATCCCATCACCTTTCTGGCTCCATGGGATCACTTTAGAGTTTAGCATCAGGACGGAGACCAAAAGGAGCCATGCAAGGTTGGCCATGCAAACAACTAGAGTTAGAGGATCCAAGTGGCAAAATGAGTAAGGGAATGAACTATCACTGGAGTTCAGGGTTTGAAGCTGAGGATGTAGAATGAATGATCATGAAGCCTTCAAAAGTTTGAGCCCCGATGAGGAACCTCATTGATGGGTTGGATTTGGAAAGATACAGATGAAGAAGAGTCGTATTCTGACATACACATGTGTGTACGTGCATCTGTACATGTGTGTATTGGAGGCCAGAAGAAAATAAGGAGTCAGTATGGAAAAAAGGACTGTGGCAAATTGGGCCCGTGTTCTGAAGGTCACAAGAACTTGATCTGGCTGCATGACAGTGCTCATAGGAAACTTTAGAAATGTAGGTTAAATTCAAGTTATGGGGTTCTCTGAAGGTCAGGCCAAGAATTTGGACTTGTCTTGGTAGTCAAAAGACAGCCTTGAAGGTTCTTGAGCAGTGGGATGACATCAGAAGTGGTGTCTTAGCAAGAATCATCCAGTGGTGCTAGGCGGGGTAATCTGGAAAGAAAGGGAGGAGACAGAGGGCCATACAGAGGCATGGGGTGCAGCAGGATGAAGACCTGGATTCGTACTGCAGTGGAATGGAGCCAGAAGGAGGGATTGGAAGGATTATGAAGTATAAGGGTGAAGACAGCTGTAGAAGAATATGGGCGTACAAACCTGGGTGATCCCTGAAACGGAGGTTGAAATAACTAACTCTGAACCACATTTTATCTATGCAGCACATCAATTTGGTCAATACACTGAATAATTATTAGTATAAACACATTGTCTCATACCAAAAAAGTGCCATTTCAATAACTGTAAAAATTTTCACAAAATTTTTTCCTAATCCATGGCAAAAAACTGAAATGTGCTCTCTCATAATTTGTGAGACTATATTAATTATTTTTCCCAAGTGGTATCCACCATGGATTGATATTGGAAGGGCATTCTTCCTTTGCATAAATTCTATACTCACAGAGAACAAAACTTTTTAATCTAAAAAGAAGATAATCTGATGCCTATTCTATTTAACATCCTGCCTTCAAAGTCTATGCCATAGATTTCAGCTTCCTCGTGGTCATTTTCTTCTATATGTGCAGAAGGAAAAGAGAAAAAGACAGATCTTTATTTTGAACATTGAGTATATTTTCCACGTGCGCTTCCTGATCCTTCTCCAACGTGTTTACTGCACCAGGAGGCTGACCTACAAGAAATATGTCAGGGGTACCCTCGTTTCTGGTTCCCAGTTTAGTCTGGCCATCAGAAGAGACCAGTCAGGAGACTGTGTGGTAGGAGGAGATGCTGTGGTTTGTTGGAGACATTCCCCTGGCCCCACTCTGCCTTCAGTGACATCATGTTGTTAGCTTTCATTCAGCTGTGATTGGAGAATTTATACCATGGCCATGAGCACATGTTACAAATCAGGGCTTTCATTTTTGGAAAGCCGGGTTACCTGCATGCTCCTAGAGGCGTGTGGTTCCAGGCACTTACGCCTTTTGTCCCCTCTGTACTTGGCCATCTAGGCCGGCTGTGTACCTTAACCAAAGGTGTATGGAGGGGACTCTTCACATAGCATCACTGTTCAGGTTCCTGCGACCACCACTTCGTCTTCAGGCTTAAGAGACATAATGGTTTCCTGCCTTGCTCACCTCAGATTACTGCACTTCCTCTTTCGTTTCTCTAAACCTGTACCATCTAACATGGTAGCCACCAGCTACATGTGGCTGTTGATCACTTGATGATGTGATTAACATAACAGTGTAACTGATGAGTTGAATTTTTTATTTTATTTAGTTAAAATTAATTAAATTTAAATTAAAAAGCCAGAGACAGTATAAAACATTTTCCCATTAAACACAGCTTTATTATTTTGGTAGGACTATATTTTACTTGAGAATTTATTATTTAAACTGAGATGGACTGTAAATGTAAAATACATACCAGATTTCAGTGACTTTATTTATTTTATTTTTGGCTGTGTTGGATCTTCGCTGCTGCGTGCAAGCTTTCTCTAGTTGCGGTGAGCGGGGGCTACTCTTCGTTTGAGTGCACGGGCTTCTCATTGCGGTGGCTTCTCTTTGTTGCAGAGCACCGGCTCTAGGCGCGCAGGCTTCAGTAGTTGTGGCACACGGGCTCAGTAGTTGTGGCATATGGGCTCCGTAGTTGTGGCTCACGGGCTCTAGAGCACAGGCTCAGTAGTTGTGGAGCACAGGCTTAGTTGCTCCGCGGCATGTGGGATCTTCCCGGACCAGGGCTCGAACCTGTGTCCCTTGCATTTGCAGATGGATTCTTAACCACTGCACCACCAGGGAAGCCCTTCAGTGACTTACTATGAAAAAAAAACTTCCTACCCTTTTTTTATATTTATTACATATTAAAATAATGTTTTGAATAGGTTGGGTTAAACTAAGTATATCATTAAGATTAATTTTGCCTGTTTCTTTTCACTTTTTTAATGCAGTTAAGAGAAAATTCTAAATTAGTATGTGGCTCCCACTAATGGACATTCCTGCTGTAAATCTTGCCCACACTACTGTAAATAGCCCCTTTATACTCTTCAAATACACAGCTTAAATATGCCGTCAGTTTTGACTGGTGGAACCCTGATTCCACTAAAACCAAAAAAAAAACAAAACCAGAAAACTGTGACTAATTTTATTTCTTGTGAGTTAAATCACCACTCTGTTTTTAAAGAGAAAAAAAATAGGCTTCTTTGAGGGGGATACATATATTCAGTAGGCACTATTAGCTTGGCGACGCTTGGCTTTTAAAGATGTTTCCTAAACAATTTTTACAGTGTGCTCTAGTAGAGTAATCCTCAAAAATGTTTCCCGAATGGAAGTAAGTATTAATATTGTTAAGCAGCTATCAGATGCCAGAAAGTTTTTTGATAGATTATCCAATCTATCCAATCTCCCAGACCACATTCCATTTCTTCCGCAGCCCCACGGGTAACACTTTCAAACAGACCTAGAAAAGACTATAGCTCACAAATTCCATGAAAAGGAGCTTCTAGCGGAGGCTTGTCAGGTCACTTGCAGGAAGGCAGAGACAGAGGTTTGGTGGAATAAATCAAGCTGATCTGGACAGGCTGCGTTCTGCTGAGCCTACCGCCAACCCCAGCGCAGTCTCACCCCATCCTTAATCAGAGTGCTACGTGGACCATTAGGCAGTCTTGCTTCCCTTTAATGACACTGCGAAAGGATGTAAAGAGAGGCTCAGAGATGTAAACTGTACCCAAATCACACAAGGGACGAAGGTCCTTGAGCTTGGGGTTGAAAACATCATAGTGCTGCCTCCCATTCTTATTTTCAATCTATGCATAATTTGATCCTCCTGCATTTGACTCTGACCTACACTGTAATTCTTCATGGGAGTTTTAAAGTGATGTTTACACACATGTTAGCACTTGTTGCTTTGGACTTCACTGTATCCTCCCTAGCTAAATGGGTGTGAAATAAAAATGTGTTTTTAAATGCAGGTAGGGACTGTACTTGAACCCATGTTAATTCTGGAATTGTGCACAGCTGTGTGACATTAAACACTAAAAAGGGAATTACAGGAACCACCAGAATCACTGCAAAATTGGTCATGGTTTTGTACTCCTTATTTAGTGCAAGGAATTCTTTGGGTGCATAATAAATAGTGACTATCTGATTAAATGTAACAAAGAAAGGGATGCTCCTTCCTTTATCCATTTTATATTTTTGGTCTGATCTAATATGACTGTGTGACCATCTAGACACGCTCTCATCTAAACTCTTCCAAAACTGAAAACAGAGGCAGTGTTACTTGGGGATTAAAAGAGAGCTTGGAAGCAGGCAGACCTGAGTTCAGCTTTGTTACCTAGATGCTGTGTGACTGTGGCCTAGTTCCTATACCTCTCTGCACCTCCATTTCCTTGTCTGCAAGAAGAGGGTAACAGCATAGCAGTTAGAGTTCTTCAGGTATAAGCAACAGAAACCAACTCTTAAGCAACCTATACAAAATATTTTTTAAAAAGGAATTTATTGCAAGGATATGAGAAATAATCAAATGAAGGAATGAACTGAGCCTCAGAAGAGCATGAACCCATGGCACTCCAGGGTTCTAGAAAACAAGACCTTTGGGGCCTTATTAGGGCACCTCAGCCAAAATAAAAGACCTCTTATAAGATTTCATCCTTTGGATTTTTTACTCAAGATGCAAATTCCCAGAAAGAGTCTGAGTGGCCTAGTTGAGGTCCTGCCTTCCTTTCCTTGATGAAGGGAGGGCAGGAGAAGGAAGGGTGCCCCCACTGACAAACTAGTAAATGAGGGAGGCTGATTTTTTAAATAAAACATCAGGGTGGTGTTACCAAGGAAAGGGATATGGGTGCTGGACAAGCAAAAGAAATGAAGTATTTTATATTCTCTTGACTTATATAGAGTCATTATACTGTTCAAATGAGATCACTGACATAGGTACACACAGTAACAGTACATATAAATTGTCAATAAAGATAATTTTTAAAAATTATCAATAAGAAAAAATTCATAGTTTAGTTTATTCTTCTCATTATGCTCTCAGAGCATATTTTAAACACACACGCACACAAACAGAGCAGTCCCTTAGATCTTACGAACGGGGGCATTTTAACAATTTGCTAACTAGATAGATATATATGGAAAACAAAATAAGTAGTAATTATGTCCCAAATAGTTAGCATGCAATTATTTAATTAAAAAATCTGCCTTCACTTTTTCAAACATAAGCCAACAATAAATCCCATGCCATCTATTTTAGTTATGGTAAATCATAGTCATATGTGGTCGTGATTATGGCTAATCGTGGGATAAAGGATTTAATTTTAGAGTATGAATGAAATACATTCTTGTTGACATTTATGCATGACAGTCTCGGAACAATAGGGGAAGAGCTAACAGCCATGTGATGTAAAACCCCCTTATAAAGAGAATAATAACATTTAAATCAAGGATTCTGATTCTTAATGATGGTACTGATGATTCTAGAAGCTTGGGCTCTCCATATTTAGAATGCACCAGCTGCTTCAAATTAGAGAGACTGTAGACTCTTCTGACGTGGGTTCATTGATGGGTGTGTGTGTGTGTGTGAGAGAGAGAGAATAAGTCTTTCCAGCTATATGCAAACAGAACGTCTAGAACACTTCCCTGAACTATCAGTCTACAGAGGAAAATATTCTGTGGTAAACTGCTATCCCACACTAAGATTGCGAATCTACATTGAAATTTGTAACTTTTTAAAGAACATTAAGAGAGATTCTATTTACACTTGGCCTGAAATTGCTTACGAACTGAACGAAAGTGCCAGGAACTTAAAAGGAACCAACTGTATTTATTATTTTTTTTTCAAACTTCTGCTTTCACTTCACAATAATGTCTTCCATTAAAACTAAATGATTAGCATCCTTAAAGCAAGGCCTCAAACAATTAACATAAGACTTGAAGTTACTTCCCTCATTGGAAATTTTTAGTAAAAATCAAAATATTCATTCAATATCAAGAGGAACCAGAGAATGCCCTCTGCTTCTATAACACACCTCTAGTAAGAGAAACTCCTGCTGCACTACTACATAGTGTCAAGATATAATGCCTGTCAAAACTTTTCAGGGACTTCTGCAAATAAATATGGGTTGAAGGAAATTTTAAATTGTGCCATTTTATAATTGTACTGTGTGCAGTACACTCTTGATATTGAAATCACCCTTTCTATTCTGGAAATATCTTAACATTCACACAGTGACTCTGAGCTACCATTAGGGGGCAATGTGGAGGAAGCTTGGCTAACTGGGACCTATTGATTCCTTTCAGTGTATTTTTCATTTCAATTATTGTATTTGTCCTCTCTGATTGTTCTTTATATTTTCTTTGTTAAAAAATTCTAATTTCTGGCTCTATACATTCGTTCTCTTCCCAAGTTCTTTGATCATCTTTACGATCCTTATTCTGAACTCTTTCTTGGGTAGACTGCCTACCTCCACTTCTCTTAGTTCTTCTTCTGGGGTTTTATTTTGTTCCTTCATCTGGAACATATTCCTCTGCCACCTCATTTCGTCTAAGTTGCTATTGGTATTTTTATGTATGTGGTAGGTTGGCTACATTTCTCAACCTTGGTGAAGTGGCCCTCTGTAGGAGGTGCCCTATGGGTCCCAGCTGTGCACTCCCCTCTGGTCACCCAAGTTCTAGGGGTTTCCCCTAAGATGTGTGGGTCCTTCTGTGGTGGCAGGCTGACTTTGTGGGCAGTCTGATAGGCTTGGTTGGCTCCTAGTCTGGTTGGTTGCCAGGCCCTGTCTTGTATGGATGCTGCTGGCTGCTGTTTAGCAGAGTCTGGTTACAAGGTGGCTGATTGCAGAACCCTAGGGGGCCCTAGGGCTAGTGCTCGCTCACCAGTGGGCAGAGTCTGGGTGCCCGAAGACCCACTGCAGGGGTATTGCCCACCCACTGGCAGGTGAAGCCAGAACGTGGGATTAGTGCCAGTCTGCTGGCAGGCAGAGCTGGTTCCTGGAGTCTGGCTACAGGACCCAGAGATCCCAGAGCTTGTTTCAGCTCGTTGGGGTGGGGGGTTCCTGACACAGTTGGGTATGAGGTCTGGGGTGTCCCGAAGGTTGTGAGGTGGGCCAGGGCCCAGCTAGTCCCAGGGTATGGTCTGGCCTGCGTTGCAGGATCATAGTTTTCTTGCTTCTGGTGTCTGCCCCTGGTGGGTGAGGCTGGTCTAGAGGCTTATGCAGGCTTCCTGTCAGGAGGGTGCCTGCCCACTGATGGGTGGAGCTGGGTCTTAGCCCTCTGGTGGGCTGGGCCATGTCTAGGGGCATGTCTGCAGGCAGCTGTGGGCTCTTTAATCTTTAGGCAGCCAGTCTGCTGATGGGAGGGACCGTGTCCCCACCCATTTAGTTGTTTGGCTGAGGTGTCCCAGCACTGGAGTCTACAGGCTGTTGAGTGGGTCCAGGTCTTGGCACTCATGAGCCAATATGACAGCTGCCAGGAGTGTTCTCGCATTTGAATGTTCCCCAGTTATGTCTCCCACCAGTGTCTATGTCCCGCAGGTGAGCTGCAGCCCCGCCACACACACCTCTCCAGGAGACTCTCTAAGACCAGCAGGTAAGTCTGGTGCAGGCTCCTATCAAATTACTGATTTCGCCCTGGGTCCTGGTGTGCATGAGATTTTGTGTGTACCCTTTAAGAGTGAAGTCTCTAATTCCCCCAATCCTGTGGGGCTCCTGCAATTAACACCTGTTGGCCTTCAATGCCAAATGCTCTGGGGGCTCGTCTTCCTGGTGCCAGACCCCCTGGTGCCAGATCTTCTGGAGCCAGAACCCCCCTCGTTCTGGTCCCTTCTTTATGTCTCTAGTTGTAGCTCTTTTCCGGTAGGTTCCAGTCTTTATCATCGATGGTTATTCTGCGCATAGTTGTGATTTTGACGTGCTCGTGAGAGGAGGTGAGCACAGGGTCCTCTGCTCTGCCATCTTGGCTGCTTTCTGATCCAGCATCAGCCGGGATCTAAACTGAGTCCTGATCAAAGACTCAGGTGGATTTTGTATTGTATATTTGAATATCTGAGTGAGATTACTTTCCTTCCTCATTCCCTCCCACCTTCCTCACTTCCTTCTTTCCTTCCTCTCCCCCTCCCTCCCTTTCTTCCTTCCTTTCTTTACTTAATGTTTTGTGATAATTATAGATTCACAAACAGTTGTAATAAATAACATAGATTTGCTGTACTCTTTGCCCAGTTTCTCCCAGTGGTAACAACTTGCAAAACTATAGTACAATATCACAACCAGGATAATGACGTTGATATAGGTCAAGGTATAGAACATTTCCATTCCACAGGGACCTACCATGTTCCCTTTTATAGTCACATCCACTTCTCTCTTGCCCTAATTCTGTCATTTCAAGAATGTTCCATAAATGGAGTCATACAGTATATAATCTTTGGAGATTGGCTTTTCTCACTCAGCATAATTTTCTGAAACTTCATTCAAGCTGTTGTGTGTATCAATAGTTCATCCTTTTTATTGCTGAGTAGAATTCCATGGTATGGATATACCAGTTTGTTCAACTATTCACCTGTTGAAAGACATCTGGGTTTGTTTCCCGTTTTTGTCTATTAAGAATAAAGCTGCTACAGAAGCTTGCATATGCTACAGAAGCTTGCTTCCAATGTTCATAGCAGCATTATTCACAATAACCAAAAGGCAGAAACAACTCAAATGCACATCAACAGATAAATGGATAAACAAAATGTGGTATATATATATATATAAGCATGGAATATTATTCGGTCTTAAGAAGGAATGAAATTCTGTATATGCTACAACATGGATGCACCTTGAAAACATTATGCTAAGTGAAATAAGTCAGACACAAAAGGACACATTGTATGATTTCACTTATATGAATTACCAAGAATAGGCAAATTCACAGAGACAGAAAGTAGCATAGAGGTTATGAGGGGCTGAAGGAGAGAGAGAAATGGGGAGTTATTTAATGAGTATGAAGTTTCTGTTTTGGATAATGAAGAAGTTCTGGAAATGGATAGTGGTGATGCTTGCACAATATTGTGAATGTTCTTAATGCTACTGAATTGTACACTTAAAAATGGTAAATTTTATGTTATGTATATTTTACCGCAATTTTTAAAAAAGAATATATAAGCATTTGTGCATAGGATTTTGTATGAACATCAGTCTTAATTTCTCTGGGATGAAAGTCCAGGAGTGCAACTGTTGGTTTGTATGATAGTTACATTTTTGTTTTTTAAGAAAATGCCAAACTGTTCTCCAGAGTACTATGCACTTTAATTCCCATCACCCATGTGTGAGTGATCCAGTTTCTCTGCATCCTCACCAAAATTTGGTGTTGTCACTAATAGTTTAAAAAATGTTAATCATTCTGATAGGTGTGTATTGGTATCTCATTGTGGTTTTAATTTGCATTTCCCTAATAACCAATGACATTGAACATCTCTTCAGATGCATTTTGCCAATTTATATATCTTCTTAGGTGAAATATCCCTTCATGTCTTTTGCCTACTTTCTAGTTGTATTGCTTGCTTTTTTACTGTTGACTTTTGGGAGCTCTTTGCATATTCTACATACTAGACCTTCGTCAGAGATGTAGTTTGCCAACATTTTCTACTACTCTGTCACCTGTCTTTTAATCCTTCTAACAACATCTTTCATAGAGCAAAAGTTTTAAATTTTGATGAAGTCTGATTTATCATTTTTTCTTTTTGTGGATAATATTTTTTTTGTGTGTCGGGTCTAAGAACTCTTTGCTTAGTCCTAGATCCCAAAGTTTTCTCCTCCTTTTTTTTTCTAAAAATTTTATAGTTTTACATTTACATTTAAACCCATGATTTATTTTGAGTGAATTTTTGTATAAGGTATACAATTTAGGTCAAGATTATTATTATTTTCCTTATGGATAACCAATTGCTTTTGCACCATTTGTTGAAAAGAGTATCCTTTCTCCATCAAATTTTTTAAGTAACCCTGAAATAATGCCTTTTTCTTCCTTCCTTCCCCCCTCCCTCCCTTCCTCTTTCTCTTTTTGGCCACTGCTTTACATTATCAACAGTATCTTCACTGTAGCTGGTTTTCTTTCTGTAAACAGAAGTTTTGGCACCTTCATGCTATGAAGTTTGATGACTGTGTATATGGAAGGCACAAATTCATATTCTCCTATATATTTATAAAACACCTAAATCAGCATTTTGCTAGCCCATTTTTGTACTTTCATAATCGTCATGTTAATTAATGAGCAAAAGAGAGATGGAGACGGGTAAGACATTCTGTCCTCTCTTTGCTGTACAGTGTACTCAGTGTCGGCAGCCTCAGTTCATCTGGGTTTATTTCTGTTCTGGTGTATTAGGAGCACCAGGAACTTGGGAATGAGGCACAGGTGACTTTGTAGTTAGCAAAAGTGGTGCTGAGAGCAGTAATTTATGCAAATAGATCCTATACATTCCTTCTTCCCTCCCTCCCTCCCTCCCTCCCTCCTTCCCTCCTTCCTCCTATGAATAGTTAATAAATAACTGGGAATAATATGTTACACAAAATAGACAGGTCTTTGCTTTCATAGAGGTTTTTATCCTAGTGACGGAGGAAGAAGACAAGTAAATAGATTAAATAATCATGGATTAGAATGAATGCCATTTTATAAGGTTTTATCATTGTCATACACTGAAATACTTCAAACATTCAAATATTAGTTGTGTTGACTGTGATAATAGAATGACAAAATGTGTCATTAGAGTGATATGTTTTGATTCATTGACACTATTTTATTGATTTGCCCAGTATTTATTGCATATACCAGCATTGTGCTACTTGCTGCTATAATCTCGAAGAAAAAAACTTCATATGTTTTGATTTCCAAGAATTTATAATTTAGCTGAGGAGATAAGAATATACATAAACAAGTGTCATATAAAGAGAATGAATGATACATGAAGGGAAAAAATGACAAGAGTTCAGTGAAGAGGAACAGTCCCTTCCCTTGGGAATAATCATGGAACAGCATGGGTAGGCAACATCGTAAAGCCGGGCTTTGCAGCCAACCTTAAAGGAAGACAGGATTTCAAGTAGTCAAAGACCATGGAGCAGGCAAAGGGTAATGGAATGATGGCCCTAAGAAAGGCTCAGCGTGGAGAGAAAGCACGATTCCTCTGTTTCAGAAATGACCGGTTTGACATCATAGTTTAAAAAGTAGGAGATTCAAATACAAAGGGAACAAATGCATGGCAATGCATTTTGAATGCTAGTGGAGAGATGTCTATTTGTACCCTGACCCTATACTCACAACAGCTTATAAAAGAATTCAAACAAAGATTCAGGCTTTAAAGAGGATGGAAGACTGTTTCCATTTGTGTAATAGCTTTTAAGATTTTAGACTGAATAATGAATAAAGTGTAATGTTTTATAAAAAAAAAATTTATTTTTCCAATGAAAGGCTAGAAATACTTAACTAATGTGTCAACATGAAATCACAATAATTTGACTGTCATTTCAATTTACTTAAAAAAGTAAATTCAGACCATACCTTCATGAATCCACAGGGCACAATTTTGCTTTACTCTGATTCCATCCATTATTACGATATATATTACAATATATTTTGCATCAGCAAAATTATGAGCAGATCCTTCTCACCCTGTTGCTTTTTTCAATCGGGCAGCATGTTAAAGAGTTGGAGTCCTGACCTGTATTGAATCCTTGCTCGTGTCACTTAATAATAATAATGTTTACATCATGTTGTTGTTGTAAGGATAAAAGGAGACCAGGTATGTGAATTTTTTTAAAAATTGGTATAGTACAAATTTAATATTATTAGATAATAAACTTCATGATGGCTTAGACTGCGCTTCATATATCTTTGCATTCCCCGAGTGCCTGCTGTGGTACCCGGCACACGGCACCTATTTACTCTCAGTAGCATTACTGAAAATAGCAACAATACCACAGTACATTTATTTGCCTGTACACATAGAGTCTGTTTTTACGTTTGTTGATGAACAAATGAATGTTCTATGAACTTGTTTATAAAGAATTTATTATGTAATTATTCTGTTTAATCATAGTGAACCATTCAGAATAGAAAAGTCATATTACTTGTGTCAAAGAAAAAACCACTCACAGAATTATTACTCGTTATACTTCTGGGATGATATATCTAGTGTAATGCTGAATAAAAGTCAAATTACATGTGTTCTACTGGCTTCACTTTATGTTTAAGAAGATATAATATAGTCAGTATATAACATGCAGAAAAGTTAAGAAGTTTAAATTTAAAGTAAATATTTAAACTTAATTTTTGATAACATGATTATATATACGTGTGTATATATATAAACACAAATATATCTATAAGTATATACCTATATATGTAAATATGTAGATGTATAGATATTATAGATATACAACCATATGGTCTAAATTGAAATTAATATAATACTGCTAGTGCCTCAGAATGTGCTGAGTTTCAAATCACATTGATAGTGAAACAAAATAAACATGTATAGCTATACAGCAATTATGTTGTTAAAATTAAAATTTTATTCCAGATCTCTTACTGCATTCTATATGGGAGAAGCTTTCTGTAATATAGATTGGTGTAGCAGAAACTGTAATACAACTACCAAAATGAAATTTTATGTGTAGGTTTGTGGATGAGTAATTTAAGACTTGTGGTAGTAAAGTGACTAGTTTTATGTATTGTCCCCTTATGAATCTATTTGACCACTTATAAAAGTCTTACGTGGTTAAATGTCCAGGTTTAACAAACAAACAAACAAACACCTGGATACTGTGATGTATGAGAAAAGACAGAAACTGCATCTGTGCACGAGTGCAGCGAGTTTAAGTCGGTAGTAAGTCTGCGAACAGCACGGCATCTGCTGAGTGTGTTACACACTTAGCAGAGCAGATCCTGAACACGTGCAAATCCTCACGGTTTTGGTCAGCAACAGTGTCCAACAGTGATATGGAGCTCCTCCTAGGATAAGTCACAAGTGTGTAATTTACCATGGAGTGGCCTATTTATGGTACACAGGAGGATACCTTGCTGGTTGTTTTTTCCCAGAGTTATTAAATCTTAGCAGCAGTTAAAATCCAGGATACTGTATGACTTTACACAAGATGACAGGATGCTTCCTACACTCTTCCTGTCTTTGAAAAAATGATATTCAGTAGTCTAATCAGAACTCAAGGAATGGGAAAAACGTGAGTTTTTGAGCCAGATGAACTTGCCTTCAAATCCTGGCTCTTTATTTAGCTTTTTTTGGCCCAAGTTTTAGTCTTTTTGTACAACAGACAGAACAATATGCACCTTGTATGGTCATTTTGAGTATCAAATGGGATAATGGATGCAAACCTTCAATATAACACCCAGCATCTATTAGATGCTCACACTCCCTCATCCTTCAACATCACACCTCCTTTCCATTTCCTATCGTCCAAGGGGAAACGAAGAAAAAAATCTTAAGAGTTTTATAAATTTTCAAAGTAAAAACTTTGAATGCTTTCCTGTTGAAAATTGATACTGATTCATAAAAAAAGAATGCAAAAGCTTCGGAGATATTGGTACCTATAAGAAAAAGCCAGCAACTGTTCGTTCTAAGAACTTTATATATGTTATTAATCCATACATTAATAAATACCCCATCTGGTAGATATTATTCTAAGCATTTTGCATATGCTTATCGTAACAATCATGAGGAAGAAAGTACCAATGTACTTATATTGGCCTTATTACAAGAATACAAGCTCGGCAAGAGGAAGGCATATTTAACAACCACCTTGTATTTTAATGTTACTTTGCTCTGCACTTAATACGCAGTCAAGAAACATTAGTTGATTTTTCTTTCTTGAGAACTTTCACTGCTAAACCCAGAACGATGACAGTATAGAGACTCCATTTCCCTGATCCAAGTACTAACCAAGAAGCTCTAGGCAGTAAAGATCTACCTAGTAAGCGAAAAAGCAAGAGTCCTGCTTTGTAATTTGTGAATAACCTTGATAAAGTTCAAACCTTGTGAACTGGTTTGTTCATTTATGTAGAGATGGGGTGGAGAGGTGGGGTGGGGGGCAGGCAGAGAAAGAGTGAGAGAGAGGGAGGAAGGGAAGGAGGGAGGGAGGAAGGGAGATGACAGTTCTCTGAATCCTCAGGTGTTCGAGATTACTGGCTAATTACTCTTGAAGTACTCAGATTGCATTTCAGGAGTTGCACTGAAAAAAGGTGTATTAGCAAAAACTTTATTATGGCATGACCAGTCTGAGACCCTTACTTCTCTGAACCTGTTAACTAGCATCACAAAGGAATGGATGCCCCGTTACAATGGACTTGGAGTACCAAAGGGAGCAGCGTCAGGTCGCTACACCTGGATGGTCTTCACGGGTGGAAAATAAAATAATGAGGATACCCACTGGGCCACCCACTGCAAAATGCGGGTGACCAAATAAGCCAACGGAACCTCTAATGAGTGTTTACTCCAAAGGACTCTGCATGTAAACTATTTCCAGACTGATGTGGTGCCAAGCTTAGAGCATTAAGTCTTTCGATGGCTTTTGTTGGTCAGCAGCCAAGGCATCTAGGAACAAAGGAGGGGGTCTCCTTATTAAACATATCAAGAATATTACTTTCAGACAAGAAGAATGCAAAGAATGGATCAAAGAACACCATAAAATAGATGGAAGACAGTAGAAATAAGTAATAACAGCATCATTCATACTCAGAGTTCAGGGTGATTTCGTTTAGTTAGGGCATTATTTTTCAGAAGACTTTAAAGCACTGCTTAACATTTATGTGGTCTGGCCTACATTATAGGTAGTTGTGTACACGTCTTTGGTTTTGATGATCTGGAGGGCAGGAGTTTCCTCTGCCCTGTCTCATGAGTGCGCCATTAATCTTCTGGTTCTTTCTTCTTCCAGCACTAAGCAGAGTATAGGTATAGGTTGTTTAAGAATTATTTCTGAAATATGTTAAATTGAATTTGCAACCACTATTGCTTTAATAATATAAAAAAACATGAGGAGGAACATATCATGGTATTTTTTTTTTAAGGAGAGGTAAATCTGTAATACAAAGAAATTGCATGTCTAGAGGGAATAACTCAATATCACTTAGAAAGTTAGTGGCTGGGTTTATCCTGACTTAGGGACCTTGTATATCTCAGACTAATCAAATCCCCCAAAGCAATGCAAATGACAGAGTACATATGGAAAATCACATTCTCTGTATGTTTACCCAGAGAAAATACAAAGCAAGAAAATGTTTGCACACTGTGACAAAAGTCAGTGGTAGAACAGATTCTAAAATGGCCACCCAAACAAATGTTTACTTCTGTAAAGCAAAGCAAAGCAAAACAAAACCTAATTGGGTATTTTAAAAGTTTGAAACATAACAACAACACTTACTTGATTCCTTTCTTCCGTTTCCAAATAGTTGTGTTAACATTTTGGAACATTTACCTTTCTGATCCTTCTGAAAGAAGTGGTCAATTGCATTTTATAGCAAGATTTCCTAAGAGACATTGTCAAATGTAAATCTTGGCCACCAGTTTCTCCCTCTTTAGGCACAAGGCGGCCACATGGGTGTTCAGAGCTGGCCTGCAATCCTGGAACTGCACTGCATGGTTTAAGGACTTTCCCGACGATCAGCATTGCCTGTCCTGCCACAGTCCTAGCATAGGTAACCGTCCCTCTTTTCTAAACGGACTACAATTGCATGCTTGCAGTTATATACATATTCAGAAAGCTTCCAAAATGTTTGTTTATAGTCTTAATTTAACAATCTCATATAGTGCCAGAAAATGTTTTCTGTGAAGTCGATAGCAACATGATCCCTATTTCATAAATGTGAAAACTGAGGTTAAATAAACTGTTGAAGGTCATGCAGCTCAAAAGTGGTAAAACTGGGATTCAAACCCAAGCCACCTGGCTCAAGCACACTAAAGTTTAACCCAAACTCAAAAACACATGTTCTAAGGAAAATAACGATAGTGGTTGGATTTTCATAAAGTCCTATCCAAATCAATATCCCTGAAACTGTATGGGATGCAACTCCCTCCTTTATTTCACATCCAGCTCCGTATTAGAAACAGGAAGTTCTCCAGGTCTTATGCCCCTGGGGTGGGTGGGGGGTGGTGGTCCCACATAGTAGATTCGAGAGGAAAGTTGGAATTATGAGAGTGAAGGAGATTTCTGACCAGTTTACACTCCTGGGGATATTTCTGTGCTCTCGAGGACTCCCTGTCTTCCTCTTGTCAGCTCCTTTCCTTTGCTACCACCAGTAAATTCCAAGTTGCTTTTTTTCCCCTTACTTCAGAAGGCAGTAGAATATTTCTCACACCTAAAGCAAGCAAAGTGTATCAAAAACTTTTTCTTTTTTTTTTTTTGGCTGCGTTGGGTCTTCGTTGCTGCTCTAGCTGCGGCGAGCTGGGGCTACTCCTCCTTGCGGTGCGCGGGCTTCTCACTGTGGTGGCTTCTCTTGTTGCGGAGCACGGGCTCTAGGCGCATAGGCTTCAGTAGTTGTGGCTCGTGGGCTCTAGAGCGCAGGCTCAGTAGTTGTGGCGCACGGGCTTAGTTGCTCCGTGGCATGTGGGATCTTCCCAGCCCATGGCTCGAACCCGTGTCCCCTGCACTGGCAGGTGGATTCTTAACCACTGCGCCACCAGGGAAGCCCGTATCAAAAACTTTTAAAGTTTCTATTGCCAGGGGGCAGAAAGAAACAGGTTGAAAGTATGTCAGAAGGGAAAACATATCCCTCCTTTCTTTTTTTAAACTATCCTTTCCCCTCCCCACCCCATCATTTAAACACTACAATTGGTCCAAGTTATGTAATTGATTTTCAGAGTAAAGCTTTTTTGGTGTATAATTCTGGAGTCAGCATGACGCTGAATTTCTGAGGGGAGGGCGAGGACACATGGGAACAGATATATGAGGAAAGGGAGACCTTAGCACTACTGAGAGAGTAGGTCCCAGGAGTGATGGAGCTCAGGGAAATAGTCCTGGAGAAGGGGAAGTGGGAGCATGTGGGATGGCTCCAGGCTGTGTGAGACGAGAGGGAAGAGGGGTCCCAAACCGGAGCCTAAAAGTTTGAGCAAAGGCAGAGGAAGGAAAGCCAGGCTTTGGTTCTCAGCAAAGATCATGAAACTGCTTCTTTGCAGTAATTGACGCCTGAAGAAAAAAAGAATTTAAAAAAAAGCATAAATCAGCCTCATCCTCCAGGAACCTAGCACTCAAGTTAATTCCAGAAAGGAGTTGGGATTTGTTTTAGGTCAAATGCTGAAATTTCTTCTTGAGTACTTTTGTTTTACTCTGGGAGTGTCTCTAAGTTGACCAGTCATGCTTCTGTGAAATCCAAATTGGCAACATGGGAAAGGGAGGAAGAATATGACTGTATATCTTGAGGGAGTGTCTTTTTATCTCCTCTTCAGTGGGGGAGTCAATAATATTAACTCCTTTTCTCTTAACCTGAAGGAACTACAGCCAGAGCCAGCTCTTCAATTTTCTGTAAATCCCACGTGTGACAAGCGTTCGGGAATCTCGCCAACACATTCAAAGCCAAACTGCCCAGAAAGCCATATGGAAAATGGAGACTCAGTGACCTCATTATGCAGAGCATTTTATGCATTATGTATTTCTGCTATCTGGTGGGCACACTGTGTTTCACAACAACTTTAATTAAAAGTAAATATAATATTTGCAATAAATTTAAGAATATGGAGCAAGGTCCCATTATTTAGACTCTTACTTTAAATCTTAATCACAATCAAGACCTCCTTAGAGGAGAGAAAAAAAAAGATTTATGTGTATGTGCACATGCACACACACACACACTAATATGCTAGAGAGAGGGCGGGTATGGTTGAATCACTTTAAGCAAGTCGCTAAACTATCCTAGCTTTATTATCCCCATCTATAAAAATGACAATAACAACCAAAATGAGACAAGCTGTGTAAAAAGTTGAGGCGCCCCACCGTGGATGGGGGCTCTATTTGACTGAGGTATCTCCAAATCTTGGACCTCTAATACGTCTCACTCTCTGAGGTTTCCTTCCTTCCCTTCTTTCCTCCCTCCATCCCTTTCTTCCTCTCTTCTTCCTTTCTTAACATGTATTTATCAACTAAAGTGCTACCTATTGTGTTTGAGGTAATTAACAGAATCCCCAGCAGAGAAGAAAGATCTGTGCCCTAAGATGGATGCATCCTCCTCTTTAAAATCCTTATGTAACTTCCTAGTACTTTTACAACAGAGACCAGTATCTGGGTCATGGCTTAGCAAGCCGCATCTCACTCCACTGCCATCTTGTTCTCACCTCTCTGGACACTTTGGCCTTCTTTGTCACCATGCAGTCTCCTGCCACAGGGATTTTACACAAACCATTTCCATTTTCTAAAGCTTTTCCTCAGCATGGCTCTCCCTTCAATTTGTTAACTCACAGGCACCCTTCAGCCCTTCAGCTCCTCAGAAGAACTTTCTCTGACCCTTCATCTGGATGAGGCTCTTTTGCTGTGTGCTTCTATAGCACTGTGCCACATTTACTTATCTAAGCTTATCGTATTTATTACTCTCTACTCTACCAAGCAGCAGGCTCCCTAAGAGCAAACACTGTGTTTGTTTACTTCCACCACTGGGAAGCCAGAGCCTCCCACAATCCCTGACCTATGATAAGTGCTCAATATTTATTATTTGAATGAATGAATGAGTGGGTGAATCCACTAAGGAACTTCACTGTCCTCAGTTCTTGTCCCTATCAATCAGTTATTGTAAAGCTTTATATAAAGCAGTCCCTCCTCTAAATTAAAAAAAAAAAATAAATGTGCACTTCTCTATTATACAAATGGACTATAATAATGAAGATAATTCTTTGAAGACAGTGCCTTATTGTGACCTTTCTTCTACTTGTAATCTATTATTAACCAGAAACCTGCAGCTGAAAAGCCGGGTACTTCTGAGACAGCCTCCAGAGAATTATGACTTCCAGGCTCTTCATTAAGATGCATATTGTTTAAAGAAAGGAAGAACCCCTGAGGCTTACAATATGCTCTTTCAAACACGACTATTTGCGAACAATGGTCAAGACATTTAGTTTACTTCCTAACAGATGAGGTTTAAATAAAAAACACACATACATTCTTGGGAAAATTAAAATGGTTGAGAATTTAGAAGAGATGGAGAGCTGGCTGCTAATGAGAAAACCCCCAGGAAATTGATTACGTTGGTATTCAGTTGCAGCTTTTATGACTGGAGTTGAGAGTAATGCTACATAAATTTTGGCCTATAATGCATATACTGACATAACTTCCATTGTGTGAAAGGCATATGAAAAAAATGAATGAATTGCATGATTTTCTTTAAACTCAGAGTCTGATATTATGTCACAAAAGCCAACTTTTACTGGAGACATTATGTTGGCTACTGTTTTTTGGTGAATTATTGTGTTAAATTACTACTTGGTCATTAAGTCATAATTTTAATCATCTTAGAATATAAATTATCCATGACTTACTACAAACATCTAAACCAACTTCATTTGAAATTATGTATGTAAAATCCTTTACGTTTTCCTAAATTATTTTTATATCTTAAATTACTATGTGTATCACTGGATTTTTCACTGGACTTCAAATATAACCAAGAACTTCTCAGTGGTATTAATATATTTTGGAAGAAAATTGAAAGAATTATATAAACAATTAAAAGCAAGTCAAGTAGGTTACATATATTAAATCATATTTTTGGTGGGATGCTCCCAACAGTTTTTATTCCTAATTGGGAATACCTGTATAACTCTTGGCTTTGACATTCTTGGGAAACCTATTCCTGCCAAACTTTTAGAAATAACTCATTCGGCTCACAAAAAGATATGTTGCTGTAGCTTTAACACAATGGCTGATATTACCTATGCCAAGAAACAAGAAAGAAATACTAACTATCTGGATATTAGCTAAACAACATAAAGGTATATTTCTATTTTATGTCTTCAAAACTGCTTAAGTGGTATTTAAATGTCAAGAAATGAAATTTATAAGACATAAAGTACATGAATATAAGAAAAATGTGGAAGGAGGAAGATTTCTTCTTTTACTTTTATTCTATTTGAAATCAAGTTAGGTTGAGTGAAAATGGTTAGGGTTTTCCAAAGAAACAGAACCAATAGGAGAGAGATGTAATATATTTATAGATATAGATAGATACATAGATCTATATGTCTCTCTCTCTCTCTCTCTCTCTATATATATATATCTGGCTCTATCTATTTATCTCCCTATCTATCTATCTATCTATCTAGCTTTTAAAAGAAATTGGCTCACATGATTGTGGGACAGGAAAATCTGAAATCTGTAGACTGGAAACTCATAAAGAGTAGACATTGCAGTCTTTAGGCTGAATTTCTGCTTCTCTGGGAACCCTCAGGTTTTGCTCTTAAGGCCTTTCAACTGATTGGATGAGGCCCACCCACATTATCGAGGGTAATCTGTCTTACTTAAAGTCAAATGATTGCAGATGCTACTACATCTACAAAATACCTGCACAGGAACATTCAGACACATCAATGTTTGATTAAATAACTCAGTACATTAGCCTACCAAAGCTGGCACATAAAACAAACCATCACAGACACCAAGTTGCTTATTAATCTCCAACTTTATCTGCCACTTGCCAGCGGAGACGAGGGGTGGCAGGCGGAAGCTTCAGAACCACGGAGGAGAGTGCTGCAACAGGGGTGCGGAGGGCAAAGCAGAGAGATTCCCGCACAGAGGGCCAGTGCCGACCAGCACTCACCAGCCCGAGAGGCTTGTCTGCTCACCCGCCGGGGCGGGCGGGGGCTGGGAGCTGAGGCTTAGGCTTCGGAGGTCAGACCCGAGGGAGAGGACTGGGGTTGGCTGCGTGAACAAAGCCTGAAGGGGGCGAGTGCGTCACAGCTAGCCAGAGGGAGTCCAGGAAAAAGTCTGGAACTGCCTAAGAGTCAAGAGACCATTGTTTTGGAATGTGCAAGGAGAGGGGATTCAGACCACCCCCTAAACGAGCTCCAGAGATGGGCGCGAGCTGCAGCTATCAGCACAGACCCCAGAGACAGGCATGAGACGCTAAGGCTGCTGCTGCCGCCACCAAGAAGCCTGTGTGCAAGCACAGGTCACTAGCCACACCTCCCCTACCGGGAGCCTGTCTAGCCCACCACTGCCAGGGTACCATGATCCAGGGACAACTTCCCCAGGAGAACACACAGCATGCCTCAGGCTGTTGCAATGTCATGTTAGCCTCTGCTGCCGCAGGCTTGCCCCGCATTCTGTACCCCTCCATCCCCCCGGCCTGAGTGAGCCAGAGCGCCCTAATTAGCCTCTACTTTAACACCGTCCTGTCTGAGTGGGGAACAGATGCCCTCAGGTGACCTACACGCAGAGGCGGGGCCAAATCCAAAGCTGAATGCCAGGAACTGTGCAAACAAAGAAGAGAAAGGGAAATTTCTCCCAGTAGTCTCAGGAGCAGCGGATTAAATCTCCACAATCAACTTGATGTACCCTGCATCTGTGGAATACCTGAATAGACAATGAATCATCCCAAACTTGAGGCTGTGGACTTTGGGAGCAACTGTAGACTTGGAGTTTGCCTTCTGATCCAATTTGTTTCTGGTTTTATGTTTATCTTAGTTTATTATTTAGAGCTTATTATTGGTAGATTTCTTTATTGATTTGGTTGCTCTCTTCCCTTTTTATTTTATATATATATATATATATATATATATATTCTTTTCCTTTTTCTCTTTTTCTGAACGTGTACGTGTATGCTTCTTTGCGTGATTTTGTCTGTATAGCTTTGCTTTTGCCATTTGTCCTAGGGTTCTGACTGTCCTTATTTTTGTTGTTGTTTTTTGGTTTTTTTTAAGTATAGTTTTTAGCGCTTGTTATCATTGGTGGATTTGTTTTTTGGTTTGGTTGCTCTCTTCTTTCTTTCTTTCTCTTTTATCTTTTTTTTTATTACTTTAAATTTTTTAATTTTTAAGAATTTTTTTCTATTTTAATAACTTTCTTCCCTGCTCCCACCCTCCTTCCTTCTCTCTCTCTCTCCATCTCGCTCTCTCTCTCCTTTTCTCCCATGTATCTGAGCCATGTGGCTGACAGGGTCTTGGTGCTCTGGCCGGGTGTCAGGCCTGAGCCTCTGAGGTGGAAGGTCCACCAGACACCTCCCGGCCCCATGTAATATCAAAGAGGCAAAGGTCTCCCAGAGATCTCCATCTCAATGCTAAGACCCACTACACTCAACGACCAGCAAGCTACACTGCTGGACACCCTACGCCAAATAACTAGCAAGACAGGAACACAAACCCACCCATTAGCAGAGAGGCTGACTAAAATCATAAGTTCACGGACATCCCAAAAAACACCACTGGACGTGGTCCTGCCCACCAGAACACAGGCACAAGTCCCCTCCATCAGGAAGCCTACAGAACCCACTGAAACAACCTTACCCACTGGGAGCAGACACCAAAAAAAACGGGAACTAAGAACCTGCAGCCTGCGAAATGGAGACCCCAAAGACAGTAGAGTTAAGCAAAATGAAAAGACAGAGAAATACACAGCAGATGAAGGAGCAGGGTAAAAACCCACCAGACCAGACAAATGAAGAGCAAGTCGGCAGTCTACCTGAAAAAGAATTCAAAGTAATGATAGTAAAGATGATCCAAAATCGTGGAAATAGAATGGAGAAACTACAAGAAACGTTTACCAAGGACCGAGAAGAACTAAAGAGCAAACAAACAATGATGAACAACACAATAAATGAAATTAAAAATTCTCTATAAGGAATCAATAGCAGAATAACTGAGGCAAGAGAACAGATAAGTCACCTGGAAGATAAAATAGTGGAAATAACTACTGCAGAACAGAATAAAGAAAAAACAATGAAAAGAATTGAGGACAATCTCAGAGACTTCTGGGAAAACATTAAATGCACCAACATTCGAATTATAGGGGTCCCAGAAGAAGAACAGAAAAAGAAAGGGACTGAGAAAATATTTGAAGAGATTATAGTTGAAAACTTCCCTAATATGGGAAAGGAAATAATCAAGTCCAGAAAGTGCAGAGAGTCCCATACAGGATAAATCCAAGGAGAAACACACCAAGACACACATTAATCAAACTATCAAAAATTAAATACAAAGAAAAAATATTAAAAGCAGCAAGGGAAAAGCAACAAATAACATACAAGGGAATCCCCATAAGGATCTTTCAGCAGAAATTCTGCAAGCCAGAAGGGAGTGGCAGGACATATTTAAAGTGATGAAAGGGAAAAACCTACAACCAAGATTACTCTACCCAGCAAGGATCCCATTCAGATTCGATGGAGAAATTAAAACCTTTACAGACAAGCAAAAGCTAAGAGAATTCAGCACCACCAAACCAGCTCTAAAACAAATGTTAAAGGAACTTCTCTAGGCAGGAAGCACAAGAGAAGGAAAAAACTTAAAATAACAAACCCAAAACAATTAAGAAAATGGTAATAGGAACATACATATCAATAACTACCTTAAATGTAAATGGTTTAAATGCTCCAACCAAAAGACACAGACTGGCTGAATGATTACAAAAAGAAGACCTGTATATATGCTGTCTACAAGAGACCCACTTCAGACCTAGGGACACATACAGACTGAAAGTAAGGGGACGGAAAAAGATATTCCATGCAAATGGAAATCAAAAGAAAGCTGGAGTAGCAATTCTGATATCAGACAAATAGACTTTAAAATAAAGACTATTACAAGAGACAAAGTAGGACACTACATAATGATCAAGGGATGAATCCAAGAAGAAGATATACCAATTGTAAATATTTATGCACCCAACATAGGAGCACCTCAATACATAAGGCAAATGCTAACAGCCATAAAAGGGGAAATCGACAGTAACACAATCATAGTAGGGGACTATAACACCCCACTTTCACCACTGGACAGATCACCCAAAATGAAACTAAATAAGGAAACACAAGCTTTAAATGACACATTAAACAAGGTGGACTTAATTGATATTTATAGGACATTCCATCCAAAAACAACAGAATACACTTTCTGCTCAAGTGCTCATGGAACATTCTCCAGGATAGATCATATCTTGGGTCACAAATCAAGCCTTGGTAAATTTAAGAAAACTGAAATCATATCAAGTATCTTTTCTGACCACAACGCTATGAGACTAGATATCAATTACAGGAAAAAAACTGTAAAACATACAAACACGTGGAGGCTAAACAATACACTACTAAATAACCAAGAGATCACTGAAGAAATCACAGAGGAAATTTAAAAATACCTAGAAACGAATGACAATGAAAACACGATGACCCAAAACCTATGGGATGCAGCAAAAGCAGTTCTAAGAAGGAAGTTTATAGCAATACAAGCATACCTCAAGAAACAAGAAACATCTCAAATAAACAACCTAATCTTACACCTAAGGCAATTAGAGAAAGAAGAACAAAAAACCCCAAAGTTAGCAGAAGGAAAGAAACCCTAAAAATCAGATCAGAAATAAATGAAAAAGCAATGAAATAAAACTAAAAGCTGTTTCTTTGAGAAGATAAACAAAATTAATAAACCATTAGCCAGACTGATCAAGAAAAAAAGGGAGAAGACTCAAATCAATACAATTAGAAATGAAAAAAGGAAAAGTAAAAAGTGACACTGCAGAAATACAAAGGAGAGATTACAAAAAGCAAATATATGCCAATAAAATGGACAACAACCTGGAAGAAATGGACAAATTCTTAGAAAAGCACAACTTTCTGTGCCTGAATGAGGAAGAAACAGAAAATATAAACAGACCAATCACAAGCACTGAAATTGAAACTGTGATTAAAAATCTTCCAACAAACAAAAGCCCAGAATCAGATGGCTTCACAGGTGAAGTCTACCAAACATTTAGGGAAGAACTAGCACCTGTCCTTCTCAGACTCTTCCAAAATATAGCAGAGGGAGGAACTCTCCCAAACTCATTCTACAAGGCCACCATCACCCTGATACCAAAATCAGGCAAAGATGTCACAAAGAAAGAAAACTACAGGCCAATATCACTGATGAACATAGATGCAAAAATCCTCAACAAAATACTAGCAAACAGAATCCAACAGCACATTAAAAGGATCATACACCATGATCAAGTGGGGTTTATCCCAGGAATGCAAGGATTCTTCAGTATACGCAAATCAATCAATGTGATGAACCATATTAACAAATTGAAGGAGAAAAGCCATATGATCATCTTAATAGATGAAAAAAAGCTTTTGAAAAAATTCAATACCGGTTTATGATAAAAAACTGTCCAGAAAGTAGGCATAGAGGGAACTTACTCAACATAATAAAGGCCATATATGACAAACCCACAGGCAACATCATTCTCAATGGTGAAAAACTGAAACCATTTCCACTAAGACCAGGAACAAGACAAGGTTGCCCACTCTCACCACTATTATTCAACATAGTTTTAGAAGTTTTAGCCCCAGCAATCAAAGAAGAAAAAGAAATAAAAGGAATCCAAATCGGAAAAGAAGTAAAAGTGTCACTGTTTGCAGGTGACATGATACTGTACATAGAGAATCCTAAAGATGCTACCAGAAAACTACTAGAGCTAATCAATGAATTTGGTAAAGTAGCAGGATACAAAATTAATGCACAGAAATCTCTTGCATTCCTATAAACTAATGATGAAAAATCTGAAAGAGAAATTATGGAAACACTCCCATTTACCACTGCAACAAAAAGAATAAAATACCTAGGAATAAATCTACTTAAGGATACAAAAGCCCTGTATGCAGAAAACTATAAGACACTGATGAAAGAAATAAAAGATGATACAAACAGATGGAGAGATATACCATGTTCTTGGATTAGAAGAATCAACATTGTGAAAATGATTATACTACCCAAAGCAATCTACAGATTCATTGCAATCCCTATCAAACTACCAATGGCATTTTTCATAGAAGTAGAACAAAAAATTTCACAATTTGTATGGAAACACAAAAGACCCCAAATAGCCAAAGCAATCTTGAGAAGGAAAAACGGAGATGGAGGAATCAGGCTCCCTGACTTCAGACTATACTACAAAGCTACAGTAATCAAGACAGTATGGTACTGGCACAAAAACGGAAATACAGATCAATGGAACAGGATAGAAAGCCCAGAGACAAACCCACACACATATGGTTACCTTATTTCTGATAAAGGAGGCAAGAATATACAATGGAGAAAAGACAGCCTCCTCAATAAGTGGTGCAGGGAAAACTGGACAGCTACATGTAAAAGAATGGAATTAGAACACTTCCTAACACCATACACAAAAATTAATTCAAAATGTAGTAAAGACCTAAATGTAAGGCCAGACACTGTAAAACTCTTAGAGGAAAACATAGACAGAAACACTATGATATCAATCACAGTAAGATCCTTTTTGACCCACCTCCTAGCGCAATGGAAATAAAAACACAAATAAACAAATGGGACCTAATGAAACTTAAAAGCTTTTGCACAGCAAAGGAAACCATAAATCAGACAGAAAGACAACCCTCAGAATGGGGGAAAATATTTGCAAACTAAGCAACTGACAAAGGATTAATCTCCAAAATATACAAGCAGCTCATGCAGCTCAATATCAAAAAAACAAACAACCTAATCCTAAAATGGGCAGAAAACCTAAATAGACAGTTCTCCAAAGAAGATATACAGATTGCCAACAAACACATGAAAGGTTGCTCAACATCACTAATCATTAAAGAAATGCAAATCAAAACTACAATGAGGTATCACCTCACACTAGTCAGAATGGCCATCATCAAAAAGTCTACAAACAATAAATGCTGGAAAGGGTGTGGAGAAAAGGGAACCCTCTTGCACTGCTGGTGGGAATGTAAATTGATACAGCCACTATGGAGAACAGTATGGAGGTTCCTCAAAAAACTAAAAATAGAACTACCATACGATCCAGTCATCCCACTACTGGGCATATACCCTGAGAAAACCATAATTCAAAGAGTTATGTACCACAATGTTCATTGCAGCTGTGTTTACAATAGCCAGGACATGGAAGCAACCTAAGTGTCCATCGACAGATGAATGGATAAAGAAGATGTGGCACATATATACAGTGGAATATTACTCAGCCATAAAAAGAAACGAAATTGTGTTATTTGTGGTGAGGTGGATGGACCTAGAGACTGTCATACAGAGTGAAGTAAGTCAGAAAAAGAAAAATATATACCGTATGCTAATACATATATATGGAACCTAAAAAAAAAAATGTTTCTGAAGAACCTAGGGGCTGGACAGGAATAAAGATGCAGACATAGAGAATGGACTTGAGTACATGGGGAGGGGGAAGAATAAGCTGGGATGAAGTGAGAGAGTGGCATGGACATATATACAGTACCAAATGTAAAACAGATAGCTAGTGGGAAGCAGCCACGTAGCATAGGGAGATCAGCTTGGTGCTTTATGTCCACCTAGAGGGGTGGGATAGGGAGGGTGGGAGGGAGAAGCAAAAGGGAGGAGATATGGGGATGTATGTATATGTCTAACTGATTCACTTTGTTATATACCAGAAACTAACACACCAGTGTAAAGCAATTATACTCCAATAAAGATGTTAAAAAAATAAATAATAGAACTAAAAGGCATACCATTTATATTTAAATATGAGTAACCAACTTTGTTATATAACAATATATGTGTTTATATATTAAATAATAAGATCTAGCTGTAGGTTTAATAGGTACCACAATTTTATTTAATTAATTAATTGTTTTGGCTGTGTTGGGTCTTCGTTGCTGCGTGCAGGGTTTCTCTAGTTGTGGATAGTGGGGGCTACTCTTCGTTGCAGTGCGCGGGCTTCTCATTGAGGTGGCTTCTCGTTGTGGAGCACAGGCTCTAGGCGAGCAGGCTTCAGTAGTTGTGGCACGCGATCTCAGTAGTTGTGGCTCGCGGGTTCTAGAGCGCAGGCTCAGTAGTTGTGGCGCACGGGTTTCATTGCTCTGCGACATGTGGAATCCTCCCAGATCAGGGATGGAACCCATGTCCCCTGCACTGGCAGGCAGATTCTTAAGCACTGTGCCACCAGGGAAGTCCCTGTCCCATAATTTTAAAATGGTGATGAAACAGTATTTTGAGATCCAGAAATGACTGTAATGTGATATGAAGATACCTGTGATTTCTATTGTTGACAAAGTCACAGATACTGCTAATGCCACTGTGATCCATGTGTACATTTACAATTCAAGGACATGGAGTTGGAGATTAGTGAAAATAAAGATGTCATGCTTCCCCAACCAAGTTCAGAGACCTCTGGTTAAGAACCAGTCCACTGTTTGATGAGGGAAAAAAAAAAAAAAAAAGATGGTTTAATCAACTGAGACTTGGAGATTACCTATGGATTTAATTTCTCAAGCTTTGTCCTGATGAAAAGAATAATAGCAATAGCTAAACACTTACAGCAATTAGTAAGTGCCAGACATTGTTTTAAGTGCTTTAAATATGTCACATCACCTCATTCTTAGAAAAACTTTATGAGGTAAGATTTTACAGAGGCACAGAGATGTGAAGTAACTTGTCTAAAGTCACACAATTTTGTAAGTGATAGAGCCAGGTCCATCATGGTCTTTTAACTATTGAGCTATATAACAACTGGTTTCTTTGTATTTGCCTGAGTTTTGTGGCAAATGATGGAAGGGCAGGATTATGTGAGACTTTTCTTTCCAGTAGAAAAAGTTATGAAACATATTTTAAGTATCTATAAATTTGCATAGGGGGGTTATTATTGTCTAATTTATAAATTGTTGAAACTAAATTGTTAATGTCAGAAGCACAAGAAAGGGAAAACTCATGCTTACAAAGAAAGTCTGTGACTGTTAACTCTTACCAGACTTTTTTCTTTTTCTTTTTCCTTATTTTTTTTAGTACAAGCTGTTGGTGGTTACAAACATTAGAGTTTGAAATTTCTTTATAAGGTTAAAACATTTTAAAATTTATTTTTGTGTGGTTGTTTGACTCTTTTGGAATTCTGGAACCACTCTGTTGTGAAAATGTCAAGGTCTTAGAAGTTTTAATAAGATTAAAAATTTAGGAAAATTAACATGGTGTTAAAACATGGCTATTATAATTAAGTATTAAATATTTTTCAACTCTAAAAATTTTGCAAAAGAGAAAACCCACAATATGTACCAACTTTTCAACAGGGTCAAAACACTTTTTTTTTTTCTGAAAGATTTAATGAATTTAGGATTACTATTTTAGAACACACAGAAACTGAGCCAACTCTTGATTTTCCAGAGAAAGGGGAGATGAGATGGCATGAGGATTCATATGCAGTGTCAAGCCAAACTTAGTATTTAATATTAATATAAACCTTCTCTTTTATCAAAATATTAGTTAAGCTTCTAACAAGTAGATGAATTATTTAAATGGAATTAACCTCTACATATATTAACTTGGCAAAAGAGAAAACTTTGGATAAAAAGAGAGAAAAAAATCAGATGCTTGGATCCCCCAAATATGCATAATTATAATGAATAATAAATATCATTGACCATATTATTAAACTATTTTCCTCAAGTAGAACAGGCGTATGACAATAGAATGGACAAACCAGTAGGAAAGAAGAAAATAGGAAAAATATAAACCTGTCCACTTCATTGTTCCTTTACAGTTTAATAATTATTGCTAAGACTCAATTGAAAAAGAGAATTTAATTAATTAGTTGTAAGCATTTTTTCTAATTATAAATTATAACTAATGTGAAGGAAAGTTTGCACATTTTAAAATAATATGGGGCTTCCCTGGTGGCGCAGTGGTTGAGAATCTGCCTGCCAATGCAGGGGACACGGGTTCGATCCCTGGTCTGGGAAGATCCCACATGCCACGGAGCAACTGGGCCCGTGAGCCACAACTACTGAGCCTGCGCGTCTGGAGCCTGTGCTCCGCAACAAGAGAGGCCGCGATGGTGAGAGGCCCGCGCACCACGATGAAGAGTGGTCCCCACTTGCCACAATTAGAGAAAGCCCTCGCAGAGAAACGAAGACCCAACACAGTCATAAATAAATAAATAAATAAAAGAACGTGAATTTCTTTAAAAAAAATAAATAAATAAATAAAATAATATGAATGCTAATATGAAACATCCTGAAACTTCAGGCAGTGTGTCTTAAGGCTAGTTGACCATATATTTAGTGAGACATAAATCACTGTTTACAAAATAAATTTATAATGGATATCTAGACATCTAAGTTCTTCTTTCTATGCACGATTAGTTTTATCCTTTTTTTTCTAAGTTCATACCCCCTCAGTTCAGTTTTCATGCCAGTGAGCAAATTGTTTTATAAATTGATGACATCTTGAGCAAACTCAGATTTCAAGCATTTTAAAAATTACTTGAGCTTCACTGAGTTTGAGCTTAATTGAATATCTATACACTCTATGTTAGGAAGGGCAAATTGGTTTCACAAGGGGCAAAAAATATTTGTTGAATGAATGAATGAATGAGTGACTAAAAGTGAACTTCTGTCAACGATAACCTTTTCAATATCCTTCACTTTTGACAATATCCTTACTGTTGTCATAGATTTGTGCATATTTTGTGCTTATTCTTTATTAAGCATATTCCGTAGTTAAAAACAAAATTGAAATTCCCATTAAAATCTGACTATTATGTTCTAGGAATGAAGTTACTTATGGGAATTTTACCAGTTGTAGGTCTAGGTCCCACTTAATCTCTGTATCCTCTTAAGAAACCTTTGAAAAAATAGGCATAAAGAATCAAGTAGACTTCCCAGAAAACTGAAGAGATTTATATGACAGGGAAAGGGGTAATTTCCTTGCATTGAGTACTGCAAGCCAACCATTGCTTAATGCCACCAAAGACCAATTTTCTAGAGTCCCTGAGAAAGAAGAGTGAGATCAATCAAGAACATAAACTTATGGGAGGCAATCAGGCACTCATAGAAACTGCTTAATGTAATGAAATTTTGTGATGTGGATACTTGTGAAATTTAATTTCTATCCACCAGGAAAATCCTTTTATATGTTTGGAATATTTTTCCACACAGACAAATAAAATCTTTTTTTAGACATCTTGTGAAAGTCAAGTACAGTGATTGGGCATGTTTTTTGGTTTTCCAAAATATTGTCTGCTTGATATGATCAACTATAAAGAAAAGAAATATAAACATGTGTCTGTATTTAATGTCATTTTTTCATTTCTTAATTTTTTAATAATAACCTTTCTGATTCATTTTGTTTTATTTAAGGAATGGGGAGAACATAAGGAAAATTGAATCTATTAGGCAGGAGGGCAACTGGTTGAACTGGATACCAAAAATTAAAAGCAGCTGTGCTCAAGCACATAATTTTTGCCCTTCTTGCTTAATTAAAATTTTACCAAATTATATCCTTTAAAAATGATGCTAGCCATGTGTCCATGAATTTAGACTTCCTTCACAGTGCCTACCATATATTCAGTACAGTAGGACTTTTTTTTTTTAGTTTATATGTCTGGTTTCGGGGGAGGTATAACATAAATGGGAGATTAAGAGTGACAATATCACCCTTGTTTCTTGACTACAGGTGCAAATCTTGTAAAGTATAAGTAATGTGCAATCTAAGCATATTCTCATAGATCTCAGGTTTGCATCTATTTTTGATTGATCCTTTTAAAAAGGATTGAGATTAGTATTGATACTTGAGCTTGGGATAATTAGTATTTTGTTAATAAAACTCTCAACAAAGATAAAAGATAGTACAACAGTCCATTCCAAGAACCCTGTATATAATTTATATATCTAATATACCTTTTTAATATACATTGTCATGTTATCAATCATTTCTATCCCAGGTCACAGAAATTGCAAAAATAAAGTTTTGCCATGCAGACAATTCTGAATCAATTCTCAGTTCTTTTACTTCAGTAGAAGTGGTCAGCTAAATTTTTTGAAGAGTTCTCGTTCTTTTTTTTAAATGCTAGTAGATCACCATCTTAACAAATATGGACTACATTCTCTTACTCCTTAGATTAAATTGTCTCTGGAGTTCAGAATTCCTGTATTCAATAATTATTCACTGATCCTCCTCTATGTACCAGAAACTACGTGAACTTGCACATAGAGATGAGCTAAACACCTTACTTGCTCTTAGGGAAATATCTAAACAATAAGTAGGTTGTGATAAATGCTGCAATAAAGGGAAATGAGCTCTACTGAGAACAGGGGTGGGCGTTCTGTTTCTGGGGTTGGGGTGCAGGAGGAGGGCATCAAGGAAAGGGCTCCACCAGAGGGGTAATGTTCACTTAACTCTTCACTGGGCCATGTCATAACTTAAATGTAGGATTTCCCTTTTTATCGGTATTCTGTAGTTAATAACAATAGCTTACTACCCAGCAGTGTTCTTCATTTGCTCCCTTTGTATTTCTGATTATGGCAAATAAAACCATTTTGCATATCTAGGGTTAGCTGCAATTCACCAAAGGTTTCCATGGTACATCAGATATTTGTTGACCTTTATTGGAAAAAAGTAATAATTTGCTTCTCCTTTTGTATTGTTAAGCGTCAAAAGATGAGTGGTGGTGAATTCATGGGTGGTGTGTTGATACCCTACTAGGCGTGATTCCATAGGAGAGAAAACACTTATCCCACAGACACAGTCTGGCGTGGTGGTTCCCTTGCCAGCCCTATAAAACCTCCCCAGGTGTCATGCTCAAGCCTCGTAAGTGGAGCCAGCAATGAGCCTATTTTAAAAATGTGTTCACCTTACATTTACTTTCAGAGAGTTTCAGCTATAGAGAAAGTTTACCTTTCTGACTTTAGAAGGATGGGTAAGAAATATGGGTAAGAAAGAGAAGCAAAAAAAGCCACTCAGCCTTCATTTTGGAGAAAGGCATGAGTATAACATTAAAAGAGAAAATAAAACCCATTACATTTCCAGTAAGTTGCTATTTTAAGAGATAATTAACATTAGAATTTAGTACACTAATTTAGCGTCTTGTTCATTATTATTTATGAATAAAAAAATTTCCATTGAGAAGTTCCACTGAGAAGCAAAGTTGCCTCACTGTGCAATTTCCCAAGTCTCTCCAATTGAAACAAAGCAGTGTTATTAATTATGAACTTATGGGGTCATATTCCATAATGGGGAAATCTCTCCACATTGTCTGGAAGTGTTTCCATTCCAGTCTCTACAGACATGGCCATCTAACACTGATGGTGGTTTCTGTACACCATGAACTGCCAGATACCTGCTTTTCTCTGTCTCATAAAAATGAACATTTCTCAAATCTGATTTAGACTGTCATTGAAATAATGGAGTGGTATATTAAAGAATGTATTGTTCCTTAAGATGCAATTACAGAAGCCATCTCTCTTTCCTCTCTTATTTTGCTATGATAAAAATAAATTTGTAGGTAGTCCAAATAGAAAATATAAGGAAGTGATGATAATATTAGGCAAAATGAATCAACAAACAAAACAACTCAAAACTTCAAAATTCATATGCACAGTCCTAGGACTTTTAGATAATAGCTAACCGTCTAAATCTTGCGTCTGTGAAATTTTAGCTGGCACAGTGGTGACTTTGGCTATATACGGAGGAGGAGACAACTTTTCATCATGCAGGTTATTCTCTATTTTAGGGATTTTACGTAAATCAATGAAAATAATCACACTTTACAACAGTTACAGTGTACTTTAAGTAACAGGTTATCTCATCTGACCACTCAGTGGTGTAGCAAATAGAATAGTAGTTATCATTATACTCATTGCGTATTTGTGGAAACTGAGGCTTGGCTGATAATTTGCAAAAGATGGTGCTCACACTCATCCGTAACTTGGATTTTCCTCACCGTAATGCATAGCAGGACTTTCACAGCCTAAGAAAACTAGATGTCAAGAGCTTAAGATAAATGAACTAGAATCATAAAGTGAGTACAGATTTGAAGTCTAAAATATTTGATTTTATTACCTGAAACTGATAGGGTTGTGCTACATTATCATAAGTTCTATGTCCCATTATTCTGTGATTCTGGAATGTCAGAAGGAGGCTAAAGTATTCCCCTTTCTGCAGGGAACACTCTGAATCTCTCACTCCACTCTTCACTGGGCTATGTAGTGACTTAAATGTAGGATTTCTGTTTTTATGTGAGGGACTGCCTCACATGAACACAGGGGGAAAAAAAATCTCAGTAACCTCTGAGCTTCTGAGGGAAAGGAAGAAAGATGGGAAGTCTCAAAGTTTTCCCTTTTATCTACTGAATGAGGCAACGCATCTATAACCTTGAAAAATCATCAAAATGTAATTGATCCTCTAAGTGGTAATGGGTTAAAGCCTTCTCTGTCTCACATTTTTCTTTATTAAACATTTGTTACTTTGTTCTTTTTATGTAGAGCAAAACCACTGGAAAGGTATGAACAGAGTTTATACCAGAAGGGTATCTAGCCACCTCTTTAAATTTGTGTTACAAGTGTGTTTTTGTCTGTTTTATTTCCATAGAGAAAGGTGAAGCACAATCCCCCCTTTGGAGCAGTGAACATAGTGATGGGATGGCCAGCACTCAGTGCTGGTTGTCCTGGTAACAGCATCTCAAATCTTACACTAACATCTGGTGTTCTTAAGTTTAACAGCTGGTTGTCTACAGAAAAATTTGAACAAGGAGTTGAAACACAAATGGGAATACCATAAAATAAAAGTAGTTACCTAGGAGGAATACCAAGAAATAACTAAGCTAAAGCAGGAAATTAGATGCAACTTGCAAAACACAGAGAGAAATATCAGGGATTAAAAAATGGATAAAAGATAATGTTATCCTGAAAAAATAAAATGAAGATTTTGTATTAAGTTCTGCATTATTTTTATAAGAAAATTGACATGTTGGAAACATGAAAGGTCAAGATTAAATTTTGGAGAATATGGCCTAACAGGCTGTTTTTTTGAACTCTCTATAAATCCTAACAGAAGTGGAAATCTTAGTACAGTTAAACCTTTTGAGAATTCTTGGTAAAGTGTTTGAAGATGAGAAAATACTCAGGATTTCTCCTAGAAGTGGTTGATCAATAGCTTTTAACTTCTCATTTCTATTCATAGAATTACACGTTATCATTATATTCAAAGGATTTGAGGCTATTCTTATTTTTGAGAAGGTAGTTTTTTATGGACTCACTGAATACATATTGGCACTGAAGTAGTACTTATTTGGCCCATTGATAAATCATAATGTTAATACAAATAAAGAATTTTGGCATCAATATTACTCTTCATTTTGAAGGGCACAGGGTCTGATTATTTACAAAAAAGTTGTTAACAGAGTCATAGTGATAGCTCTCCACCTTCATCTCTTAAGTTGGAAAGTTAATTAAATTCTCAATTACTATAGTTAAAAAAATTTCTGCTATACCTACTCTCATACTGGGTGATATGAGAATATTTGAAATAGAGATAGGTCCTTCCTTTCCTATAAGGAAACTGGCCAAAGCTAAGCAGAGACTTTCTTGTGGTTTAAGATAATCACAGTTAAATAAAACTGGGCTAATAAGAGTGTAAAACTTATTCTGAGTAGATTTAATAGGCAGAACCAGAACAACTGGATAGGATTGGAAAGGGAATTAGACTTTTACTTGATGTAGAGAAGAACAGTTTAGGAATTCGTTTCCAAAATGGAATAGACAGCCCCTTGAGGTCATCATTCCCTCACTGGAGCCAAAGCTGGATGAGATGCTGAATAAAAGATTCATGTTGAGTTAAATAAGGGCTACATTCACATCCAAATCTAAGATTCAGTTTTGTTGTTTAGTCAACACCACACCAAACATGTAGTTATTTCCAAACATGCATTTTTGTTTAATGGCATTTAGAAAAAATAAGCAAATTATTGACTGCATTATTTTCTATTTAATAAAAATATTTTCCCAAATGATAGACATATCAATTATTTTTTTCTTAAGAGCCATATTTTTGGAGAAAATTTTAAAACACTAATAATTTAAAAGAATAATTAAGTCTCTGACTTCCACCACTCAGAATCAAGAGCTTTTAAAGTTTTTCCATATGTGATTAAACATTAAACGTTAGAGTTTAACAAGTTTAACTTTATCATTAAGAATGCTCTGAACACTGCTTCCCTTCCCTCCCTCTATAATCTCATCCTCTACTCCCTTAGTTACAAGGTTCTGTTGGTCTCCTTTCGAATTTTTGAACCACTCCAAATTTTCACATTTTTAGAGGACGTTTAAAGAGAAATAGGAAAGTCATGAGGAAGAGATGGTTTTGATTGAACCCTAGTGAGTGCAGATGTAAATATGCAACATTTAGGATGCCAGAAGAGACCCAGAAGATGTTAGGCAGTGAATGGGAAATGCCATTATTGTTGAGAATGCTATCTATAGAAGACAGTCAGCCATAGAAGTGGATAGAATTCTGGAGTGAAAGATTCTACAAAAAAATTTTAAAATCTGAGACCAGAGATGTTTAGAATTACTGTGTTAGAAAGGTGAGGGAATGAAGAGGACCCACTTAAGATAAGGTGAAGAACCAGGATGATGAGTGCTAGAAGCTAAGGAGGAAATCATTGTCCATAGAGGACAATCATTTCCTTCAGAAAGAGAATGACATGATCAAGGATAACCCTCTGAATCGAGCTCTTAAAAGGTGAAGTATGACCAGGGGTGAATGAGAGTTTCTGCACATTGGTAACGTCAGATCTCAGGTTAAATGATGAATTAAGGACTAGATTAGCAGCCAGAAAGAGAAGACTACATGTGTAAACTACTCTTTCAAGAAATTTACCAATAAAAGAGAGAATGAGCATAGTTAGAGATTTTGTTTTTAATAAGAGAATTTTGCTAGGGAAAGACAATTTGCTAGTAGACAGGGAGAACTAAAGATACACTATTCTAACTAAACTCTCACTAGTCAAACTGAGGAAAACAATATATTCAGGTAGTGGGCCAAACTTTTACAAGAGAAACTTAAAAAGATTAGAGAAATAAGAGTCTACAGACCCTAAAAGAGAGAGCAGGAGGGAAAAGGACCCCGTTAATGCTAGATGTGCAAAACTATGTTTATAAAATACATCAATTCATTCATTCACTCATTTTTAAGCATATATTATATGCCAGGCACAGTTCTAGATGTTGGAGATACAGTCATAAACTAAGCAAAATAAAAAATCCCTGCCCTCATGGTGCTTAAACTTCAGTGAGGGGAGAGACAATAAACAAGCAAATGATTAAAATAAGCAGCATGTCAGAGGGTGAGAAATGCTATAGAGAAAAATAAAGTGGTAAAGGAGCTGAGGGAGCAGTAGAGCGAGATGTCACGGGGGCCTCAATAGTAAAGTAAGCGAAGACTTGAAGGAGAGGAGAGAGCGGGCCAGGTGGCTCTCTAGGGAAGAGCCTTCCAGCAAAGAGAAGAGCTGGTGCTAGGTCCGAAGTTGGAAGATGTCTGGTGTGTAGGAATTACAGCAAGGAGATCAGCATGGCTGGAGTGGGGTGAGTAGTGACAAAGAAGCACAGGGCGAGCTCATCTCAAACAGAAGGGGTTCAGACTTTTGTGTGGAGATGCAAAGCCAGAGGACTGTTTTTAGTTAGCAACTCACAGGATTCATCTTCCATTTCAACAGGCCCACTAAGGCTGCTGTGTTGAGAATAAAATTCTGGGATGGCAGAGCAAAGATGGGAGGTATGGAGTGGAGTGGAGCAGTGCAGATGGTGAGAAGAGATTGGATTCCAAAAACACTTTAAGGGTAGAGCTCAATGGATTTGGTGATAGATATGAAGTTAAGAGTGAAAGAGAGGAATACAGCATGGCAACAAGGTTTTGGCCTGACAACTGCCATTATAGACTTGCCATTTACTGAGATGGGGAGGACTTCTGTGAAAAAGAAATAGAATAGCATTTGTAATATTTTTTTGAAGCTCTCCAAAGGATCATCCCTACCTATATTGATTTTCACAAAACATATTACCTACTGGGACCTTTTTGACATTCCAATTTGGAAATGAACTGAAGTTTTGCAATTCAAGACATGTTTTACACTGTGCGGAAGGCTCACACCCAAGTTATTGCTTGTAAAGCACTTAACACAGCCCATGGTCCATAGTAAACACTCAATAAATATTAGCTATTATTAGAATTTTTTGTAGTGTCAGGTTGTTGAGAGGTTGATGCTATTTCATATTTATCAGAGGTTTTGTCTAGATCTCTAGTTTGTTCTACTAGATGGAAACAAACAATAAAAGGAGGTAATCATATTATTTCTGTAATGCTAAAGAAACAGGTTAATGACAAGTAGCCCCTGGAAAATGGGCAATTTTTTAATTAGTTGCAACAAATAGCTTTTTAAAAACAAAAAACAAAACAAAGCTTTTTAAAGGTGATTTCCTTCATTATGTAGATGGAAACCAGAAGCCCACAGATGTTAAGTGATGTGTTCAGAGTGTACATGCTGATATGCAAGAGTCAGGACTTGAACCCAGAATTCCACCTCCCAGTGCTCAGCTATTTGGACCACAACATTATCTCTTTTGTTTGAATCCAAAAGCCATTTGTACAAAGATTCTATGTGTTTTCAAGCAGCTGCTTTTATATTCATCAGAGACAAAAAGGTCCCGTTCTCCATTGTTTGTGCCTTTATTTTATGTATGGATAGAAAATAAATAGAAGTCATAAAAATGTGACCAGAGCTGTCATCTTTTTACCCAAAATAAGAGTCCAAATAGCCACCCCCCACGCAGAGCAGAGCTCTAGAAATGTGTAATTCAAGTCACCTGGTACAATGGGCTCTGCAGGTGTTTGTAACACACACCCTTTACTGGTAAATGGTTTCCTGGTGTTTCATTTAGTCCCAGTGTCAGTGCATAAAGAAGGAAATCTCAGACATCAAAGGAAGAAAGAAGATTAAAGGATCCCAGCACTTTAGAAACAAGACATTGTCAGCTCTACCGTTTACCCCCCAACAATGCTCGTCCATACTCAACCCCAAGCAAAGTGACCTGGAGAGCGTGCACAGATCTGGTAGGCAGATGTTGGAATATATGTTGGCTATATTGCCCGTTGTCATCTATACACATGTACACACATGGGGTAGGGCAAAGAAAGTGGTTGGGGGTTGATGCTAAAACACTGGCATCGACTCCTGCAGAGATGCAGGAGAGGAGTGGATGCCCTTATCAGTGCTTCTGAGACCTTTTGGTGCACACTGACTAGGACACTGGCAGGAAACCTTATGGGTAAGGATTGACCTGTGTCCATCATGTCAATCAGACAGGTTGCTTGAAGCTATATATCTAGTAAGTGCCTCAAGTAATACTAAAAGAAGCCCTGTTACCTTTGATTTTAAGCAAACTAATTCATTCAACATTAATGACTATACCATGCCAGGCACTGTGTGTCAGACCCAAGACAGGAGACACCTCTAGTTCTGGCATTTTGGAAGTACAAATTGAAACAGTTTAGTAGTTTCCTCAGACAGGCTGGAAGAGCTTAACTAGTTAAGTAAGAGGACTGATCTTCAGCAAGGAATAAGACTAATTTACATAATTATTTTAAAGCTGATACATAATTATTTTAAAGCTGCTTTTACCTACACATTTTCATTTTGATGTTGATCCAGCCAATAAACCTGTGATGTAGAGAAAGTGGACGCCTCCTATAAGCCTACTTTGTTTAAATATACAACGGTCCTTGGTTGAATTAGCAAAACCTATAATTAGAAAATAGGCGAATAGGCAACTCAGTCTAGCATGATGGTTCTCAAAGTGTGGTCTCCTGCAACATCAGTATCACTTGGGAGCTTATTAGAAATGCACTCTCTCAGGCTCTGCTCTAGACTTAACCAGGATCTTTGAGGCTGGAGCCATGCAATCACCTCTAGGTGATTCCATGCAGGCTAAAGTTTGAGAGCAACTGGTCTGGTAAAGAATTTAGAGTTAGAAAAAATGGGTTCTGTTTCAGGCTCTAGCACTTACTAACTGCAGGCCACTTAACAGTCTCTGATTAGGCTTCCTTACCTACAAAGCTGAAGTTGATAATGCCTACCCACACTGCTTAATCTATATGGCGGGCAGAGGAGGGGTATTTTGGAGTGATGAAAATGTTTCGGAATTAGATAGAGGTAGTGGTGGCACAAGACTGTGAATGTACTGAATGCCACTGACTTACTTTAAAAAAAATGTTTAATTTTGTTACATGAATTTCACATCAATAAATTATTTTAAAAATCCTATTCAACTCACTTCCCAACTGAATGAAAGAATGTGCATGAAGGCTCTTTGCCAATCAGAAGGTGCTATACAGATGTGGGCTTATAGGAAGGCCATTCAGAAAGTAACTTTCCTCAGGTACTTTTATTTTTCCTGAGAAACAGAGAGCCCTGTCATTTAGATAGACATTTAGCAAGTGTTGCCAAACAATGTGGCATTTTAAAGAAAACATTTTATTTTTATGGTACCTTTCAAACAACTGTCAAGGGGTGAATTTGAGGTAGGCAGAGGGGAACACCAGCTGCAGCTGATGTGGTTAGTATCAACAGATACAGTCCTACACCTCCAGGTCATACATGCACCCCAGTTATTCCAAAACCGAAAGTACACGAATGTACTTAGAAAGAAACTTTTCACTCAGTCTGATATCAATTCTCTTCTCCTTTGTTTGCTCATTCCAAGATAATGGAGTTCCTGTGTGCTCCCTGAAAAGATGAGTTGAGAGTATGTGTACTGCCAATACCTGAGTTTTGACTACTCAAAAAAGCAATGGCTTGTTTCTATCCTATATGAGTCTCTCGAGGGCATTGACCATGTCTTATGCATCTTTACCACCCCTAAAATGCCTACATTAGTAGCACTTTAGTAAATGTCAATGTATGACAATGGCTTGAAATGGATGTTTTCCTGTAGGGCCCCTGGGACAAGTTTTCACTACAGAGATTTGAGGACCAGAGGCTAAAGCACTAATTTATAAATCCAGTGATGTCATGGCTACCACTATATGGTAGATTGTGAATAATCCAGTTTATAGAAGCTCAGAAGTTTACTCACATTATCAGAGGTCTTGTCAGCCTAATGCAGTCTGATCTGAGGTGGCCTTTTCAGCTCCTCCAAGGCGAGGATGGAATCAGGAGAAGGAAAAAATTTTGATTCCATGTTGTCAAGATGCTGCCTGTGCTTTTTGTGTGGAACTGAGTGATTTCAGATTACGTTTATAGTTGGCTGCTCCTTAAAGATTAGTTTTAGAGTTCTGCCTATGTTGCAGGAATTCTTTAATGTTCTTTTCATGGAAATTTTTATACATACATGAAAGTAGAGAGAATAGTATGAGTGAACCCCCATGTGCCCATCCCATAGATAAAACAATTTTTAACTCATGGCTAACCTTGCTTCATCCACATACCCCAACTCATCCTCACTTTCTGCAGAGCATTTTAAAATAAATCTTACACAGCATGTTATTTCATCCACAAGTATTTCAGTTGTTTCTTTTTTTAACTTTAATTTTTATTGTATATTGGACTATAGTTGATTTACAATGTTGTGTTTCAAGTGTACAACTGATTCAGTTATACATACACATATTTCTTTCTTTCTTTTTTTTTTTTTTAAGTGTTTCTTTATTTGGCTTTGCCGGGTCTTTGTTGCAGCATGTGGAATCTTTTTAGTTGTGACATGCAGGATCTAGTTCCCTGACCAGGGATCGAACCCGAGCCCCCTGCATTGGGAGTGTGGAGTCTTAACCACTGGACCACCAGGGAAGTCCCTCTATTCTTTTTTAGAGTATTTTCCCATATAGATTATTATAGGATATTGAGTAGAGTTCCCTGTGCTATACAGTAGGTCCTTTTTGATTATCTTCCCAACCTTCCCAACCTTCTAATTTATCCTCCCCCCATGTTTCCCCTTTGGTAACCATAAGTTTGTTTTCAAAGTCTTTAAGTCTGTTTCTGTTTTGTAAATAAGTTCATTTGTATCATTTTTCTTTTAGATTCCACATATAAGTGATATCATATGATATTTGTCTTTGTCTGACTTATTTCACTCAGTATGATAATCTCTAGGTCCCTCCATGTTGCTGCAAATGGCATTATTTCATTCTTTTTTATGACTGAGTAATATTCCATTGTACATCTGTACCACATCTTCTTTATCCATTCCTCTGTCTATGGACATTTAGTTTGCTTCCATGTCTTAGCTATTGTAAATACCGCTGCAATGAACATTGGGGTGCATGTATCTTTTCGAATTATGGTTTTCTTTGGATATACACCCAGGAGTGGGATTGCTGGATCATATGGTAGTTCTATTTTTAGCTTTTTAAGGAACCTCCATACTGTTCTCCATAGTGGTTGTACCAATTTGCATTCCCACCAACAGTGTAGGGGGGGGGTCCCATTTCTCCACACTCTCTCCAGCATTTATTGTTTGTAGCCTTTTTGATGATGACCATTCTGACTGGTATGAGGTGATATCTCACTGTAGTTTTGATTTGCATTTCTCTAATAATTAGTGATGTTGAGCATCTTTTCATGTGCCTTTTGGCCATCTGTATGTCTTCTTTGGAGAAATGTCTATTTAGGTTTTCTGCCCATTTTTTGCTTGGGTTGTTTGCTTTTTTGATATAGAGCTGCATGAGCTCTTAGTATATTTTGGAGATTAATCCCTTGTCTATCACTTTGTTTGCAAATATTTTCTTCCATTTTGTGGGTTGTCTTTTTGTTTTGTTTATGGTTTCCTTTGCCTTTTTAAGTTTAATTAGGTCTCATTTTTTTAATTTTTATTTTCCTCTTCACTACTCTAGGAGGTGGATCCAAAATGATATTGCTGCGATTTGTGTCAAAGAGTGTTGAGCCTAAGTTTTCCGCTAAGAGTTTTATAGTGTCCAGCCTCATATTTAGGTCTTTAATCCATTTTGAGTTTATTTTTGTGTATGGTGTTAGAGAATGTTCTAATTTCATTCTTTTACATGTAACTGTCCAGTTTTCCCAGCACCACTTATTGAAGAGACTGTCTTTTCTCCACTGTATATTTTTGCCTCTTTTTTCACAGATTAATTGACCATAGGTGTGTGGGTTTATTTCAGGGCTTTCTACCCTGTTCCATTGATCTTTATTTCTGTTTCTGTGCCAGTGCCATACTGCTTTGATGACTGTAGCTTTGTAGTATAGCCTGAAGTCAGGGAGTCTGATTCCTCCATTCTGTTTTTCTTTCTCAGGATTACTTTGGCTATTCAGGGTCTTTTATGTTTCCATACAAATTTTAAAATGTTTTGTTCTAGTTCTGTCAAAAATGCCATTGGTAACTTGATAGGGATTGCACTGAATCTGTAGATTGCCTTGGGTAGTTCAGTCATTTTGACAATACTGATTCTTCCAATCCAAGACCATGGTATATCTTTGCATCTGTTTGTGAAACCTTCAATTTCTTTCATCATCTTATAGTTTTCAGAATACAGGCCTTTTGCCTCCTTAGGTAGGTTTATTCCCAGGTATTTTATTCTTTTTCATACAATGGTAAATGGGACTGTTTCCTCAATTTCTCTTTCTGATCTTTCACTGTTAGTGTATACAAATGCAACAGATTTCTGTGTATTAATTTGTATCCTGCAACTTTACTGAATTAATTGATGAGCTCTAGCAGTTTTCTGGTGGCATCTTTAGGATTTTCTATGTATAGTATCATGCCATCTGCAAACAGTGACAGTTTTACTTCTTCTTTTCCAATTTGTATTCCTTTTATTTCTCTTTCTTCTCTGATTGCCGTGGCTAGGACTTCCAAAACTATGTTTGAGAAAAGTGGCAAGAGTGGATATCCTTGTTTTATTCCTGATCTTAGAGGAAATGCTTTCAGCTTTTCATCATTGAGAATGATGTCATCTGTGGATTTGTCATATATGGCCTTTATTATGTTGAGGTAGGTTCCCTCTTATGCCCACTTTCTGGAGAGCTTTTATCATAAATGGGTGTTGAATTTTGTCAAAAGCTTTTTCTGCATCTAGTGAGATGATCATATGGTTTTTATTCTTCAGTTTGTTAATGTGGTGTATCACACTGATTGGTTTACAGATATTAAAGAATCCTTGCATCCCTGGGATAAATCCCACTTGATCATGGTGTATGATCCTTTCAATGTATTGTTGGATTTGGTTTGGTAGTATTTTGTTGAGGAGTTGTTTCTTTAAGAGAAAAGAACTTTAGAAAAATAACTGCAATACTATTAATATTATCAAAACTTAGAGTTAACAATAATTCCTTAATATCATTAAATATCCAATAAGTAGAATTCTTGAATGTTTACAATTTTGGAAATTATCAAGGAAAAGTGATTACAATTGAAATTTGTAATCTGTAATGAAGACCAGTGCTTGGTCTTTGTCTGTAAAGTGACACATCGATAAAGTGCTTAGGCAAATTGTGAAATCATTTTGTAAAAAGCACATCTGCAAAATATCTGTAGTGTCCAGGAGCCTGTTATTTTCAGGGTCTCATGAAAATACGTGCAGTTTGTAGAGAAGCTCTAGCAACTGTGGCATCTGTTAGCAGGAGGAGTCTTTTTGGCTGGTGAGATGGTGAATTTAAGGATCTACGGCTGGGCTGAGGTTATGTGGAGAGTACTGAACTCATCCTCACCACACCCAGGTTATGCACCCAAATTCCCAGGCAATTTTTGTGTTATTTTCGGCAAAGTCTGTCCTCAGTGAAAACCATCCTGCTCTATCACTGGAAATACATTTTTTGCCTGTGATTGGGTATTGGTTGAGAACTTGGCATTGAACCAGCCAGACAGCAGGACATGGGTGTGTATTATTACCCCATCTCTGTACATCCAAACATGTTTATCTAACAATGGAAAGACCTCCTGCAGACATTACGAGGACAAGACGCATAGATGTTAAATGAACTTCTCTGTAGAGCTCTCCAAACACGTTGGCAGTTGTGACAGAGAGAGTTAATTTGTTAATACTTAAGAAATTCACTGCTTTGAAGACAAATAGCTCTATGCACAGTTACTGTTAAATATTAATAATAACTATTATTATATAATCAGTAACTGGCTGATTACTCTTTTAACTGATTCATTCTATGAAACTGTGTTTTAAAGAACTGTGATTTCTTTTTGGAAGGTTCCCAAAAAGCAGGACTGGACTTTTTAGCAAATTTGCTGTTATTTATTAATGTCTAAGTATAAGAAAGGCATCCTGATGTTTCTTGGAATCATCATTTGCAAGTTGTAAACAGCTTTCAGTGTACCATTTATAAAAGTACAGCTCCAATTCTCGTTACTATGGGATAAACAGTATTATTTCAAGAGCTCGTTCTTGGCTTTTCCAAAGCGTCCTGTTTAAAATCGTAGGCAGAATTTGATCAGTGTGTGCTAGTCAGTGCTGTGCTCACGCAGAGGAGATGAAAAGCAGCACATGACCAGGTCCTTATGCTTTTGATCCGCCCTCAGAAAAGAGCCTGGCGAGTGCTGGGTTTTGTAATAAAAATCACTTCATCCAACGTTAATGTGGAAACAACTTGATTTGTTTGTGTGAATAAAGTTCTGGTGATCTCATTTAAACCCTGGAAATGTTATAGTCAGACTGTAATCCATCCTATCTGCTACCTGCTGTGCCCAGGTGTGGCTGTGTCTTTCCTTTTCCTACAGAACAAGGGAATCCAATCACTCTAGTCTCTAGACTGTGCAGCTAAACTGTACAGGAGTCTCATAAAGACTTAACCTTTACAAACACACAGTGACATCTCTGCTTGGACTCAAAACATGTAACAAACATTTCACTTAGGAAATTTGACCTAGAAGGTAGAGTTCTTATTTTTTTCCTTTTTGCACACGCAATAGGCTCATAGAATCTTTCTACAAATACCAAATATGAATCTAGTTTAAGCTGAATAAGTTCTTTGCAAATTTCTCTAAGTTCTTAAACTTGGGAGCAGGGCCTGAAAAACGTATGGGTGTCCCCAAAATTCTGATGTGTGGGCATAATGAGGGGAGTTGTTAGGTGTGTGTAAGAATTGTAGACATGATTTGAAATGAATTTGGTTCATAACATAGACATGCTGTCCACATTTTGGGGTAAAAATTGACATGCCAATGAGATTTAACTAATTTAACACGGTGAGAACCTTGTTTAACTCAATTTGTTTAAGATCATAAATAAGTTAGACATTAAATAAATGTTTTGGTGGTGGCATTCCATGGGGTGAGCATTTGGAAAGCATTAGTTGTTTTGTGCTGGTTGTTATATTGCAGTGACTAAGGTGTATCAAGAAATTGAATCCCTTTAGTATTCCACCTACATACCTTTAGGATGTTTAAAGGAAGCCATCATTATTTGCTCACCTTTTTGCTTCTTTACAAAAATATCTCATAGTGGTGGAGGTTAACTAGGAACACTATCAGATATGACCTCCAATAAGAAAAATATTGAGAGACAAAGGCAAAGAAAATTTAGAAAGAAGTATTTAGGGTGGAGTGTCAACAGGTTCATCTGATCCTCAGAAGTACCCAGTGTCATAGCTCCCACCCACCCAGAGGCTTAAACAATTTCCTGAGGACAATTAGGAAAGAGATGAAACACAGAGTCATTACTATGAATGGCTGCTAGGACAGCATTATTGCTGTGGCAGAGACCATCAATACCACTTAGATATAAAGAGCCTACTTTTCACTTTAGATAATTTATATGTGAAAAATATCATCAGTTATAGGAATGTAATGTAAAGGAGCTGATGATAGCACTTGAAAATGTGAATCTGAGGCTCAACATGAAATATTTGCAGCCAAGTTGCTGGTTGGAAAATTACTCATCCATCAATTTTCTTTCTTTTTTTAAACACATATGGCGTCCTAAGTTAAACAGTTACAGGTTACAAATGATTTATGTAGGACTTAGTTGATTTTTTAAAATCTATTTCAAAATATATACAAAATCATCTCTTGATTTTCAAGTTCATTCTTTTTACCATCTGCTGATGGGTACTTGTATGAGCATTTTTATCAAATCGATGGTACAAATTTCAAACCACTGTTGCAACAATATCTCATTCATTAATTCATTACTGGACAAAATGTGGAATGCTAACTTATTCCACGTGACCATTGGAGAATATCGACATGAAAGATGATTTCCATAATCAAAGAGTATAAAGAAGGCAGAGGAAGAATTTAACAGAACATGGTCTGTGTCATGGGACAAATAAGCATGAGGTGTTAGCAGAATGCAGGTTAAATTGGACATCCAAATCAGCTAGGAGTGAGGAACTAGCCCAGAAGGTTTCCAAAAAGTGAAGTTATTTGATATAATCTCTGAATGAGTTGGAATTATTCTGATGATGAAGTGAATGGAGGAAAGGTATTTGTGGCAGAGGAAAAGTGTCTGCAGGTCCACAGACATGAGGGTGTGTGGCTGACTGAGGGATGTGCAAGCAGCCCCTATCACTGGAATATATAATGCAGTGCTGGCTGGGGGGGCAGACAGGGGTCATATGCCATGCTAAGAACAAAAATATTTTCTGCTCATCTTTATTGCTACAAAATTGCCTTCTTTGGTTAAAACAAACAAACAAAAACAAATGGGATAGATTTCAGATAGCATCCCAAACATAGTTCCAGAAACACTTTACTGCTGGATGTGAGGGAAAAAAATTTGAAAAAAGTATAGGATTTCAGATTGACGCTAGTAAAGTTGTATTAAAACCTTTATTAACAACTTGGCTGATGAATTTTTTTGATTTGTTTGCCTAGACTTCCTTTTGACCAAAATAGCACTTGAGTTGTGTTGAGGCAGGACATATCTACCCCAATCCCTGGGGTGATCCTTGCTTTCTTAGCTGCACTCTATTTCTCTTTCCTACTCTCCCTCCCACATCTCACATTTTAAAGCCCCATATTTGCTGAAAATTCTGCTGGAATGTGAGGCCAGACACAGAGGTGTTAAAAAGAGTCCAGTGCCAGTACATCTGGGGATCCTTAGGAATGAACAAGGGCCAAGAAAAGGAGTAGCAGAAATACAGAGGAGCATACTCTTTGCAGGGTCTGGAAGGACCAATGGGATGAAGTGACTTAAGCCCTGAGACATGATTTCATTTTTTTCATCTAGTAACAAATCATCTGATCTCTCTCTCACTTTTGAGAGTGTCCTGGTCACCACAGCAAGCAGATATACAGAGATGTGGGTGGTGTGGGGGACCGATGTCTTCTATGTGTTTTCTTTGAGATTATTAACACATTGAATATGTCATCCTAAATGAACCACATTTCTGAGGCTGAGATTTGAACACCAAGGTCGCACAAACCAACGTATCTGTCATCTGGCTCATAACTTCCTTCCTTTCCAATCCTCTAGCAAAGCATTTAAATAGAATTTTTTGATAGAAGTAGATTATAAGCCAATGAGTGATGTCTTTCTCTATGCCATATTGTTCACTAGAAGTAAATTTTCTTTGTCCTTATGTGCTGACCGTCCCTTCCTCCTTCTACACAATAAGAATTTAAATTTGTTCATGGGGGCAGGAGGCTGAGAAGTAAGACCACATGTGTATCAAGATATTGATTATTTTTTGGAAAAAATGTTTTATTTTAATAAACAACATATGGTCATATAATTGCTATTATCTGACACTAAAAATAAAAATACTCTCCAGGTTGGGGCTTTTCAACCCAATCGTCTTGTGAATACCTGAAATAAATGAGTAGCCTTGGATATTTTAATTTCATCTGTCAGGAAGTCAGGCAATAATTCCCCTGGATGCTTTAAACCTATGATTATGTTAGAGACTCTGAGACTGATTCAAACTCTCTCAAACATTGTCCTGATCTTTGGAACCCGGAAATGACAACACAGGTGTACTTAGAGCGCTCTTTGCATGAAGAACTCCTGTGTGACATCTGCCTTATCAACTGAACATTCCAAGTAAATAAAAATGAAACACAGGCATGTAGCATAGGTCCCTACCTATTTTACAGGTTATATAAATATCAGCTTAAAATACCTAGGGAAGGAATCAAACTGGAAAATAGGAAAGAATAAGGATGGTAAAATAACTGATTATATGCGATAACTCCTATTCCTTTCTCTTGGTAACAGACAAGCTTAGTAACTTACGCAAACTTCTCTCTTAGTAACTCATCCAGAGTTCAGGAGTTGAAGTGCCTCCTCCTGTCGCACATGTAACTTGCCTCTTGCCCCTCTGTATCTCAGGAGTGTGTAATAGCGTAATGATTCTAGTCCATGACTCTTCACCGACTTACTGTTTATTTTCCTCCAAATGGCAAAGGCAGAAATAGATTGAGTTACTTAGGCAGAGTTCTGTGTTAGAACTGTGAACCACCTCTCCGCCCTACTTTTTTTAATCAAAAGGTTTCTTAGGTTTTGATTCAATCTCCGTGACTATTGCTATTGCGTAAACCTCTTGCTCCAACCTTCTGGGTGATCTTTTGGGACTGTGCTTCATCTCAAACGTTTGCTTCTCCTCCCAGCACACCTAGAGGATAAAATGCTGCCTGCTTTCTTATTTATGACTCTAAATTTAAATGGTACATTTTATATTCTCAAGCAATATTTACACAGGGCTTAAAGTAGTTCTTTCTTAAACAGAAATTGAGTTTTTTTCACTGCAAATGAATATTGAGGGCTATATTTTGCTGTGCTTTTTTCCATCTTCCCAACTATAAAAGAGCAATATTTTCAATTTTATCAGCTTCCATCAATTGTTTCCTCAAAAATCAGATTAGAATATGGTGAGAGGCCATTTGTCTATTAGTCTAGCCTAATTCTTAGAAGAAGTAAAAGAGAATTAAATGAGATTAGAGAAGCATAAAGTTTGTACATTTTATACTAAATGAAATCAGCCAAAACAATAAACATTAGCTCAATTAAATAACTGTTGGAACAATGGATTGTTGATATGTGTGTGTGTATATATATATATCATTTGAATGTTGCATTGATGGTCTTATTCTGCTAATAAGATGACATTTATGAAACAAAAGAGAATTTTTAATCACGAAACTTCAATCTGTATTCTTGATACACTTGCAAGAAGCCCTGTCTCCAGGACACCCAAGTTCTTCCAAGCCTTCCTAATATGAAAACCATGAGGCATAAAATTAGCAAGTAATAAGAAATTTCACTTTCAATCTCATAATATTAAAGTTGTCCCTCGGTGTCCACAGGGAATTGGTTCCAGGAACCCCCACTGTTGCCAAAATTCAAGGATGCTCAAGTCCCTTAGGTGGAATGGCTTAGTACAGTCGAGCCTCTGTGTCGGTGGGTTCCATGTCGGTGTGTTCCACGCGCGCACACACACACCACACACATCTTCGTGGGGTTCTCATGTTCTCATCTCTAAACCCATGATACTATAAGTGAAAACTTACTCCAACTCATGAAACATTTCAAATTCACAAGTGTTTACGTTTGGGCACAGAAATCTTTACCAACACTGACCTACTCTATAATCATAAAGAAGGTCTTCTAAACAGCAGTTTGAAAGTATGTTAAGTTTTCATATCTACCTGTACATCAGTATTTGAATTTTCAATGTGCTTTTCATTGGAAAGGAAAATTTGATGCTATACAAAGAATAGAAAATAATAAAATCATACATCCTCTATTTATCATACTTGATACAGGGAGGAAGAGTACTTGTTTTGTAAAGACCAACAGGATACACGATGCAAAGAAAATTGCAAAGCTATGCATTGCCAACACGACACAGGTGTACACCACCTGAGGACATGAAACAAGCCAGCAGTAATGGGTGTGTTGACAGCTATGAATCCACACTGTGTTTCTCCCGAAGTGCACCGGTGTGTTTGTTATGTGTTACTTTACTTTTTTATTTGTTTTAGAAATCCTCAAGCCCACCCCTAAACACAGTGGCTAAGTACTAGGAGTGAAGATGAACCTGCCTGGAAATAGTTGTTGTCAGTGAGTCTCTTAGACTCATATTGATGTTAGGGAACCAATCCCCCCCTTAGACCCATGTCTATCTGGGAAGTACTACAGAGTTCATATCTCATGTAGACCAGACACTGTCTGTATAATAAATGTATAAGAGCATCTTTAATCTTTGCAACAATTCTATAAAGCAGTGTTTCTCTATCTTACCTTATCATATAATCACCAGGACAGGATTCATTAAAAAATATAGATCCCTGGACCACATCCAGGCCTACAGAATTAGTCTCTATGAGGGGCCTGTGAATAAGTAGTTTTTAAAGACACCTCATGAGATTTTTAAGATTAGGTAAGGAGGGAAATGCTGCTGAAGGTAGTATTATACCCATCTTATCAAGGAGGAAATGGAGACTCAGTTAAGTAACTCGTACAACAAATTAACTGTGAAGGCATAATTCAGATTGCAATATAACTCCAAATTTCTTCCTACCATGTTACCTTGCTGCAGGTCATGAGGTCAAGCAAATTTGTAAGGCTACAATGAAAATTCTATATTATAGACATTCAATTCTGGATTTAAAAGAAAACGTAAAATTGTGTAGTTTCTTCCTCTGTTTTGGTTAGGACAGTTATACTGAACCAATTGCAGAATTATAAAGGGCTTCATAATTATATGCGGAGTATAAAGGGCTCCAACCACTGCTGCCAGAGCACTCTGGAAATGCTTTTTGAACATGGGATAGAAGTGTTCTGTCCTATATATTCCAAATGAGGGGGAAATGGTCAAAAACAAGCAAAAATAAAAAGCCATGTACTGTTTAGATTTCTCTAGGTGCTGAGACCATATGGGAAGGGTTCCTCTTCCCATTCACCCCGTGATCAACAGCAGTAATGGACATGTTACAGTTGAGAAGGTGGTCTATGTTCAAAGTAGAGAATTCCCTGGAATCTCTTTTCTGCTTAATGACATACAGAGAACAGGGTGAAGCAACTAAAGTTGGAGAGGACCCTGCCTTTATTTCACAGAATTATTGTTTCTTAGGATTTAAATGAGGCTTTCTGAATACATTGGGGAGGTTAATGAACCCCTGGCAGAAATCTATCATTCCTAATTTATAATCCAGGCAGTATTAGTAGAAATTCTCTCAATTTTGAACTTTTATATCAAAAATCAAATGTCTAACAAACTTAGCCTTGAAGTGAATATGTATAAAAGGTATTCAAAGGTTTTCCATGGTGTGCACAGCATGAATTGTTTTAGGGAATCAATTTCCAGATCCTCAACTTCCATGGTTCTTTTTCTTAGAATTGTCTGGAATATGCCTGTGTTTACAATAAGTCTTTTGCTATTTTATGTGGGAAAAAAAGCAAAACCGTCACGCATTCCAAATCTTGATATATTGCATTAGCCAGAGGTATAAAATCCACTTTTGGATGAAAAACTAAAATAGAATTTGGAATATTGGTTTTAACAAAGATATTCTTCTTTTTTTTTAAGTTAATTAATTAATTAATTAATTTTTTATATTTATTTTTGGCTGTGTTGGGTCTTTGTTTCTGTGCGAGGGCTTTCTCTAGTTGCGGCAAGTGGGGGCCACTCTTCATCGCAGCGCGCGGGCCTCTCTTGTTGCCGAGCACAGGCTCCAGACGCACAGGCTCAGTAGTTGTGGCTCACGGGCCTAGTTGCTCTGCAGCATGTGGGATCCTCCCAGACCAGGGCTCGAACCCATGTCCCCTGCATCGGCAGGCAGATTCTCAACCACTGCACCACCAGGGAAGCCCAACAAAGATATTCTTAATGGTTGATCAGGGCATCCTAAATGTACAAAGGCACTTTATTTCCTTCTCTTATCTTGTTCTTGGATTGATCCCTTGATCATTATGTAGTATCCTTCCTTGTCTCTTGTAACAGTCTTTAATTTAGTCTATTTTTTCTGATACGAGTATTGCTACTCCAGATTTCTTTTGATTTCCATTTGCATGGAATACCTTTTTCCATCCCCTCACTTTCAGTCTGTATGTGTCCCTAGATCTGAAATGGGTCTCTTGTAGACAGCATATATACAGGTCTCGTTTTTGTATCCACTCAGCCAGTCTATGTTTTTTGGTTGGAGCATTTAATCCATTTACATTTGAGGTAATTATCAATATGTATGTTCTTATTGCCATTTTAAAAATTGTTTTGGATTGTTTTTGTAGGTCTTTTTTTCTTCCCTTCCTCTTTTGTTCTCTTGTGATTTGATGACTATCTCCAGTGTTGTGTTTGGAGTGCTTGTTCTTTTTTGTGTGTGTAACTGTTGTCATTTTTTGGTTTGAAGTTCCCATGAGGTTTTGATATAGCAGTCTATATATATACGAGGTTGTTTTAAGTTGCTGGTCTCTTAATTTCAAATCCATTTCCCATTTCCTGCATTTGTGCTCTCCTCTTCTCATGGTTGCTGGTTTTGATATCATACTTGTGTGTGGATGATTTCCTACTTTTACTGTATGTTTGCCTTTACTGGTGAGCTTTCCCATTTGTGATTTTCTTGTTTCTAGTTGTGGTCTTTTTTTTTTTTTTCCACCTAGAGAAGTTTCTTTAGCATTTGTTGTAAAGCTGGTTTGGTGGTGCTGAATTCTCTTAGCTTTTGCTTATCTGTGAAGCTTTTGATTTCTTCATTGAATCTGAATGAGAGCCTTACTGGATAGAATATTCTTGGTTGTAGGTTTTTCCTTTTCATCACTTCAAATATCCTTCTCTTATTACTAATTTTTAAAAAGTGAATCTTGGCCCCAGTTGGAAAGTTCTGGATATAGAACATTCAAAATAGCTGTTATGACTTGTGCGTTTTAAAATTTAACTGAATGTCTTCTAAGACTAACTTGTTCAAGGAAGAATATCTATTGGTAAATATGTTGTGATTTATTTTAGGATCAGGATGCATTTAGGATCAGGCTGCGCTGATCAATATTTTATTGAATCATGACAAATTACTGTGAACTTCACCTTATAAAATGTGTAACGTTATATATCATATTAATAAAACAAACAAACTTATACGGAAACATTTTACGTGTCAAATGCGATGATACATGTTTTTTAAAATTAGTTTAGGGGTAATGCAGGCAAAACATTTGTAGATCATAGAACATAGTTGTTAGTGTCTGGATCATAGCTGGTGTTCAATAAATAAAAGCTGAATAAATAATTATTGAACACTGAACGAATACCCAAGCAGCCACCCTAAGAACCTCTGGCACAGATCCAGACCACCATGAAATATCTGAAGATTTCCTCTCAAATTTAATATAGCTCAATTCTCCTGGCCTTAGGTTCAGGAATCCTCAAAGATGCATCTAGTAAACCCCTATCCCCTAGAGGTAATTGTGGACAAAGGAAAAGATCAAATTGCATAGCCTTTGGCATGAAGTGTACAACTGCACATTAGCCAGATTGAGTTATATTTCCCTGCACCTCCTGCAGTTGCAATGTTAGGGTTTGAGTTTGAAATGACCACCTTAAAGGATAGCGTATTTTGCATGCTCACTGAAATACAGATCTATCATGTGGAATGTCATGACAAGGGAAATTAATCTTTAAGAACCTAGAGGACACCAGTGTGATCTGGTTTCCCAAATGTAATTGCCAACCTTTTGCTGTGCTCTCTTTAAGACCCCAGACATGTTCCAATCCCCAGCCCTTTGCTTCTACCTCCCTCTATCCACTTGCCTCAAATGTTTTTCATTCCCACAGCTGGGTTGTCCCCCTGCAGGCTTTCTTCTGCCTGCCCAGCTGATGACGTTTTTCTGGCTCCAGAAAACTTCCGAGATGGTTACAAACAGTGCTTACAGGGGACAAAGGATTGTCCCAATTAAAACAACAACAACAACAAAACTAAGACAGTCTTGCAAGAATCCAAATGGGTGGGTAGCCGACATGAACACTTTATGTTGTTTCTCTCTTCTTCATTCCCCCCATCATTAAACAGGAACATGTCATCGTTTTGAAAGCTTGGGAGTTAAACTAAGGTTTTAGCTGTGGCCAAAGGTCTATTGAATAGTCAGTGCTGCTGAGATACCTGAAACACTTTTTCTCATTTCATAATCACTTCACTGTTGCACTGGGGGGTTCTAAGGGATGGGCAGTAATTGGAAAATAAGAAAAAATTCAGCCCTAAATCTAAGTCTTGATTTAACAGGCCTTTTCTCCCTGCAGTTTTAAGAATAATTGAAAAAAAAAAAAAAGGCTCAATTAGTTTAAATAAGATGCAGTAACATTTTATTTTGTTCACTAGAATATTATTTATCATTATTTGCATGATGGGATTTTGCTTATAACTCTGATTACACTGAGTTTAAGTGGACATAAAACTGTTGTCACAAAAATGGAATGAGAAGATGTTGTTTACAGTCTTGTGTTTTCCGCCAGTATTCTGTTTTTTTCCAACAGCTGCAGCAGGACATGCTGTTGGTATTTGGAGGCTTCTAGAAAGAGAAGTGGCCAAGTTTATTTTCCTGATCTCTAAATTCAGCACATAGGTCACCACTCAAACACCTTTTCTATGTGTGCATTAATAGTCATTATTAAATGCCCTCAGTCACGACACCTTACAGTGAGGCCTAAAAGCCAGGGCAGGGCTCTGATCCCCAAGTGTTCTGCCGCTGAGCACATGTGATTTATCTGCAGAAGTTACTTAACCTCTCTTCACTTCATTGTTAAAACTGTAATAAATGAAGGTTCTAGATTAGCAAAAATATCCTTTATACTAAAAAAGAAATGCTTACTTCTGACAGACTTATTTTCAAGCTGTGTCCAATGTGTTCACTCTTATTTTAGTCCGTGTCATGGTGGTAATGATAACTAGCACTGCTATTTATGGGAACCACTGTATTTGTAGCCTAGAAAGGGGGTTGGGCGAAACGTCTCTGTTTTGTGGCCTGAGCGTGGACAGCTCTCATGTTTTCTTAATTTACGGCCCGTCATCTGCTACTATTAGATACCGCAGATGAACTTATCCCCTCAGCATGACTAAAGCTAAGTCATGAATGATTCTGCATGAAGGCGAGTATTCCTGGATGCTCAGGCAACCAAATTTCTGATTCAGTTTTGGAACTTTTAGTACAGGATAGGCATGTGTAAAGTCTCTCCCTAATTCTTTCACTTGATTTCCAGTCTTCCACACAGACAGACTGTCACTGTTCCTAAACTCAAGTAAATGAAGAACCATAAAAATTAACTATTAATAAATAAATAATTTCCATAGCAGGTTAAGAAAATCAGTCTTATTCATTTATAAAATAAGTACCAGGGAAGCATATTATTATTTTTGTTAAATGGAAACTTAGACTAAGGTACTCAAATGTAAAAATCATCATTAAATGGGACCTTTGGAGGCCAAAGTAAAGGGAAAGTATTTTTCCGTGGGAAAGCTTCTTAATGACACTTTTATTAATGTATATAATTCCCTTCAGTGGGCTGTTAATTGCCACAGGTCACGTCTTCAGGATTCTCCATAACTACTTTAACTATGTGCTTTTTTCCCGTCTCTATCTCTGTCTCTGTCTCTCTCCCAATCTCCCTCCCTCGCCTAATATGATACAATTTCCAGACATGTTAAAAGGGTTAACGTAGGAAAAACCCAATAGCAAGCTGCAGAGCCTCATACTTGAGTTGAAAACTCTTTACTAAAAAATAATGCATTAAGCTGAAAACATGAGAATTGGTATTAATGGGTCAGAATCACATTTTCTCCTGTTCTGTATTCTCTTGCTAATGGTTACACCAAGGGAAACTTTATGGCTGACTAGATCCATCCTGAGGGAACACTGATTTCAGATGTTTCTGAAATATCACTTGCTTTCCCTAAACTTGTTTCAATCAATTTTTCTCATCCATTCTTGATTTTATTCATATATAAAGGCTGTTTTTTGGAGCCAGGAGTTCCATAAGCATACTAGAAGCTGTGTAATATAACCTTTCATTTCAGTTATTAAAATTTACTTTTTTTGTCATAGCACTCCTCTTAATATTATGTTTCTGGGATTCCATTCCAAGGACAAGTTCACATTAACCATAACCTTCAATTAAAAAAAGAATCCTGCATACTTTTTCTGCCTATATCATTTATATTTCAAGCCAATTAAAAGATATATTGGAACATAATAAAAGTAACTGATATTTTTTCTCTCTTCCCTCTAAAAATTGGTGAGAATTTTACTGTGATCCCATTCACAAAGTACTACTGTGCATATTACTTTTTGTAATAGCATCAAATATTTTCCATCTCAAGTATTTTCCATTTCAATATTTTCCATTTCCCGCCAACTGAGAACGGGAAGACTATGATGTGCCTTCCACAATTTTCTGCATAAGTGAACCGCTCCTTTTAGCAAACAACTTGCTTCCCACCATACAGGCTATTTTTTAGGAATGGAATCAAGTATTATTCTATATTCAGAATCCCTTGAAGAGTCATTGTTTGAGTTGAATTGCGCATGATGTTTTAGGTGGCATGTGTTTACTTCCATTGAAAGAACATGTCCTATTTTTGAGGAAGGAAAAGAAACTTGTGAGACATCAGATGTTTCTTGCAAAACAATTCGGTGAAATAAATGTAAATGAATCAGAAACACGTGAATTGTATTTCAGTTAAAATTAATGGGTTTAAATATGAAGGCAGTAAAGCGCTCAGGGGGGAAAGAGTGTAGCAAGTCGGGAAGTGACATTTGTTTTGTTTTCATCTGTCTTAGACTCTTGAAAATGGCCTAATGCTCTGAATTCAACCTCATTCAGAGTCTCTCTTAAGTCTAATGATGGAGTTATAAAATGGGACAATAGTATTCAAATTAATTGTATAGCTTTATCTGGCTCCAGTTATAATGTGGGCGTCAAACATTGCCACTGTGCAATTTTTCAAAAGCACTTTCAGTTTGAAATTAGAGGTTTTTCTATTTTCTATTCTCTTCTGAGGGTAAACAGTAAATTGTAATGATGCTAAAAGTGTATTTTTTTTCATAGAACAACAATGTAAGGGTTTCAGAGTCACATATCAACTTCGTATTTATTTCCTCTTTCTAAGATGAACAGATCTAAATGGAAAACACAGGGGGCAGAATGCATACACACGTATGCAGGAGAAGGGCACAGGGAGAAAAGGCGACGGAACAGAGTGAGAGAGAACGAGAGAGGGGGGGAAGGAATAAGCAATGCATGCAGGGGTGAGGTCATCAAGCCTCATTTCAAAAGTGAAGCGCTCAAACCACACTACTTAGTTTAGCGTCACAAAAATTTTATCCCATAGTTTTATAGTCATATCATTTATGCTTGCTTAAAAACAACTACATAGCTTCTTTATATTTTTGTATTTTTCAATTTTAAAAAAATGCATTACTCTGAAAAGCAGGGAATAAAATGAACTACAAAAAAAAAAAAAAAAAAAAAGGACTTACAAATAATTTTCCCTATCAACATGCCTCAAAATGTGAGTACTGTAAGTTTGATGTGTGGTGTGATATTTCAGTTTCTCAACTCTCAGTCTCTGAAAACAGGGACATTTTAAGTGTTCCAGTAACTTGCAAGAGACAAGGAGTATATAACTGGAGTGTTTGTTTATATATATATATATATATATATATATATATATCCTTTTTTTTGAGATAATATATGACACTGCTTAAGTAGCCTTCTGAACATACAACTTGGTAGAGAAACGTAGGAACAGAAGTCCTTTCTGTATAAGTTGAAGGTACAGTAAACCATAGGGCTGTTTTTGCATGTTAAGAGCCTGCTTTCTTGTTTCCTGAGAACATGATGCTGTATCAATAATTGGAGTTCAGCGTCTCTGACCACTCAGAGCTCTGCTGCTGCTCACCACTGAGTTTGGAATGAAGATGCTGCTCCTTGATTTCTTTGTGCCACAAGGTTCATTGCTTCCAACTCTTCTTAGAAGCGTCTCCCCTCTTTGCTCCTCTATCTGTTCCATAATTGGGCAGGAGATGTGTTTTAGCTGCTACCACAGCCCTTTGTTGCTTTATTTAACCTTCTCCTCATCCTAGTTTAGTGGATAAAAAATGGAGTGGCTAGGCTGTTTCATTTACACCTTAAATAGTGGCAATATAACATTTAGAACTGGTTTTGAGCTCCCAGAGTCACCCTTTAGGGCTCTACTAATCAACATAAAGTCTAAATCCTAACCCCTAATTTGTGTCAATGAAAATATATGAATAGTGTCAACTTTATCTTCATCACCATCAACAGTAAATATTTATAAAGTCCTCAATTAAGTAACTGTTACTACGTAGTATCTCTGCTGAGCACATTATTGCAATGGTATATTTCCTTTGAGGAGGGATATATTGTGATTGATTTTCCATCATGATTTGGTGCAGTAACTTTTTGTTACAAGATCTAATCTTTGCTTTTGGTGGTGTTGTTCCACTTCATGACAGGCCTACCCTTGTAGCAGTGATAAGGAATGTGAAGTTGGGAGATACTGCCACAGTCCCCACCAAGGATCTTCGGCCTGCATGGTGTGTCGAAGGAAAAAGAAGCGCTGCCATAGAGATGGCATGTGTTGTCCTGGCACCCGCTGCAATAATGGTAAAGGTCTCGCTCAGTGTTGAAGGGCCTCTTTCCTTTCATGTAGGAGGCCTGGCTACCAAGTTAGGCTGCCTTCCCCTTAGTCAGACTCCTGAAATGTAAGGAGCCTTTCAAAATAGGCAAGAATGGGATCAGGGTTTAGATATGTATAAGATTACCTGGATTCCCTCTCAAATCTTAGTTTTCCTGGGCTCTGATCATCTCCTATAATTTATAATCTATGCTGATCTAGGATTTGCCGTATTGAAATGCTGCATAAAATGCTAGATGTTCTATTCCACTGAACACTTAAGCAAATATGTGCAAAGGAACCAAAGAAAGGAACATGCTATGATTTAGCAATACACTTGTGAATCTGTTTTCCATTTCCATACTAGTTTCATACTTTTACTCTCATACTCAAGGTGTCCTCTTTTGAAGGCCCTACCCCGTGGCATGCACAAATGCTGATGGAGTGATTGGTTCCTCCGAAAGGAGACACAGGAGTCTATTCCCTGGCCTTCACCCAATCTCAATGAGCTTAGAGGCAGACAGTTCAGCATTAATGATAAAATGAAGAACCACCAACAACACATGGTAAAACCATTAAATAATTGCAGAAGGTGATCAGAAACATACACTCAGTCATACAAAACAACATAATCAGGCTCATATACTTACTCCTGACCTCTGGGCACAGTCCAATTGGAAGTGCCCTGGACAAGAAGAGGTGAAGGCAAGAAGACCTCGTACCATTAGAGGCGTTTACAGTGTAGACAAGGATTATACTGTTGACTGAAAAAGGAACCTTGATCTTTTTCTGATCAGATGTCTGATTAGACAATTTTAAGGTATTAAGAGCCAATCATAATTTAATACTTTACTATGTCACTATTCTAAGCACTTCACATGTATTCACAGTAATTTAGTGAAATGAATTCTGTTTTCATCCTTATGTTTGCCCAAGGTCACTTGGTCTTGAGGGTGGCAAGATTCAAATCAAGAAAGCCTGGCTCAGGACCAAACTATTCAATTCTCAGTCTGGACAAATATGTAAATAAATGAATAGATAGATGATAGATAAATGGCTTCATACCTCACATCGGGAGAATACTTGGATAAGAATCACACTTTAGAGAACTGAATAAGTCTAACTGATTACCTGACCATCTCCAGGCATCTGTATCCCCGTCACTGAGAGCATCTTAACTGCTCACATCCCAGCTCTGGACGGCACTCGGCACAGAGATGGAAACCACGGTCACTACTCAAACCACGACTTGGGATGGCAGAATCTAGGAAGAACACACACTAAGATGTCACATATAAAAGGTAGGGATATCTGTAGCTCTATGTTTACTTTTTCTTATTTTATAATGAAGTAAAAGAAAAATATCGATAATTAATTCCATTGGTTTTGTGTGCAATTTGAAAAAAATATTGGGAAGTTACTTTAATAGCAAGATTTTAACTGAATTTCTTAATTCTTAATTTTGAGGATGCTAGAGGTTTCTTAGAGATCTTAAATTGTTAGAAAATACATATTACAAGAATTACAGTACCCCTAATTAACCATGCCATTTTCTAAACAGTCCTGCCTTTTTACAGGATGTTTAGAATACATCTTTTATACAAGCATTTCTCTTCCATATTCAAGCATAAAGCATTCCAAAAAATAAATGGGAAAATGGTTGCTGCCATATGATTAAATCACTAAGATTTAGAGTCTTTTTCTCATCTTTGCAGATTCAAAAATTGTATTTCACTTAACAACCAGATAATATGCTGCGCATAAACCAATTTACCAAAAATAATTGAGATTACATATGCCCATAAAATGCCCTTCCTTGTGTCAAAATATTTGGGAAGCCTAATCACTAATAGTAAAATTTAAAAGTATGAAATTATTGAACCCAGTTACTAATAGTAAAATTTTGAAAAATAGAAATACCTATATTTTTTTGTTTTGAAATACGTATATTTTTAAAGGAAGTTTTTGCAAGTGTATTCTGTGGAGCACTATTCTTTCAAGACGTTCTGTGAATGAAAGAGCCCTGTGTTCAAGAGTTTTGTAATAAGATATCTCCCCATTTCTGGAACTTTATAATAAACATTGATATATTGAATTCCAGCAATGAGGAAAACTGGTTAACTTTTTTAAACATTGTATTTCCCTGGCTTACTTGACCACAAAACCATTTCCCCACATTTTCACCTTCTGCAGAGCTAGTATCCTAGAGAATATCTGACCTATTAGTCCAACCTGGAATATTAATGGTCAAATCAATAGGGCTAAAGAGACTGACAATTCCTCTTCAATTATCCCTTGTCTACACTCCCTGAAGGCCTAAGTGCTTTACCCACATCTCCTATTTCTAGTCCACCAAATTCACATGCATTTGTTAGTACGTGAGTATCCTTCTTTATTCTGACAGATATCTATGTCACAGTACAGTTTCAAATTTATTGTTTTTATCTAATTATATGTGGAGTTTTCTGATGGCAGCCAGTGATGAATCTTATACAGCTCAGCTAGTGAGTTGCATCCACATCACACAGTGGAGCTGGTGACATCTGGGATGACAGCTAACCTTTTAGAACAGACTTGGCACATTATGGCCTGTGAGCCAAGTCTGTCCTGCCGCCATTTTTGTAAATAATCTTTTATTGTAACACAGACTTGCCCATTCACTTAGGCATTATCTGTGGCGGTTTTTATGATACAACAGCAGGATGAGGAGCTGTGACACAGATCACATGGCCTAAAAAGTTTAAAGTATTTACAATCTGGCAGGTCACAAAGAAGCTTGTTGACTAGTACTTTTTTATAAAGATTACACATCAACCCAGCTGTGACGTGTGGGTGTTCTTTGCTGACTTGATTGTTTTTCTGAATTAAATACCCAGATTTGTGTTCCTACGTCATTTTTATGATGGGTTCTTGGTTGACCCTGGGGCTATCTGCCCTTGCTCTGCTCCACTCTGTATCTCAGCTTTTTATAGATTTCATTTCCTGGGATCCCCGTCAGATGGCTTCCGACAACGTGGGTTTGGCTGTGGTGAGACTGAGAGGTAGAGGAAGGGAAAAGCCAACAGATTCTCTCTGCCTCAGGTTGTGTTTCTGGCAGAGCTGTACCTCTTTGGGGCCTCAGCTCCTGCCAGGTGGGCCTGTTGGAATTCCAGTTCCTGCCCTTGCCCCACTCAGATACCACCGGCTCCTTTGGATCCTCCAGACTAAATGTGGTAGTGGCTTCCTGTTGTGTTGCTTCACCATCCTCTGGGACTTCTTAGCCCTGCCACTCACTACCTATGTGACCAGTTCTCTGCATTAAATATCTTCTCTTTTGAATACTCAGAGATTCTGTGTTCCTGGCTAGATTTTAACTGATACATGGTCTTTAGGAGTCCCAGACAATTACAGCCTTCTCCTTGAATCAGAGTTTGTTTACTCTTTCCAAGAAGGTACCAAATTAATTAATTTGGAAGCAATTCTGTTTACTTATTTTCACTCACCTAGTAAACAAAAAAAGAACAGAGAAATATCTAAAAGCACACCATGCCAAAGTAAAGAGAAGATTTTTTTCTAAAGTGTCATGGTAAAATCTTTTGGTCATCCTCTCCGTAGGGCATGAAGGAGACCCCTGTCTACGATCATCAGACTGCACTGAAGGGTTTTGCTGTGCTCGTCACTTCTGGACCAAAATCTGCAAACCGGTGCTCCATCAGGGAGAAGTCTGTACCAAGCAGCGCAAGAAGGGCTCTCACGGGCTGGAAATCTTCCAGCGGTGTGACTGCGCAAAAGGCCTGTCTTGTAAAGTATGGAAAGATGCCACCTACTCCTCCAAAGCCAGACTCCACGTGTGCCAGAAAATATGACCACCTCTGAGGGAGGAAAAGCATCACTAGCAGACTGTGAATCTGTGTATTTAATACATTATAGCATGGCGATTTCAGAAGGGCTAAAATGAGGAGTGTCACAAGATGATAGATCACAGAAAGAGAAAGAAAATGGAGCAGATTAGAAAGGGTGACAAGTGTGGTACAATCAGTGTGTTTCCACCATGCACCTTGTTTATGTAAATAATGTATACATTTGTGAAAATGCTATGACTCAAAAAAAAAAAAAAAGTGAAATTACTGACGAATACCATGTGACTTTCCAGCAGTTTAGGTTGTGCTAGAGGATCAGTTTCCTTCACATTGGTGATTGATTGATTGCCTATAAAAATAACCTGAAAGCCATATTTCTCTTTAAAGTTATACTTTACTTTAACAACAAAATACTCCCCATATATCCTGGCATACAATAGACTCTAAAACATGAAAAGAGGGGTTGTTAAATAGGAAATGAAAGCGTGGAGCAGAGTTAATTTGCAACACAGAATCACCTTTTAATTTGGAGCACTACTTCTTACCACTCAATTAAAGACCTTCGTAGATAGATAGATAAGAAAAAAAGCAGTCGATATTTTCCAAATAATATCAAAATAATCACAGGTCTTTTGTCTAGTCCTTCAGAAAAAAACAAACTCATTTTTCCTCAGACTGCTTATTTACATTTTTCAAAACTTTAATTTCACTTATAATTAATAAGAACCAGTATAATAAGACAAAAATAATCCATTCAGATTATAAAGGATCTAAATTGCATCTCTCTTGATTGTATGTGATTCCTACCCATTTTATTCTCTATATTATACACGTTATTTGTGAATAGCACCGAGCAGAATTTTCAGATTGTAAAAGTTTTAAGATGCCCAAAATAAAAGTTACTAGATCACATTTTTTAAAGCTTCGGCATTCCCTATTTTTGATAGAATTGGACATTTATTCTTTACATACTCTGCAGTATAGTAGGGTAAAGCTGATAAAAGAGACGAGCTACATGTGTCCTGCACTGAAGCACAGCAAGGAAATAAATAGGGAAAACGTTGTCAAGCGTCCAGGTTTTGGCAACACATAGATCGTATGTCTGAAGCACAAACTCACTTTTCGTATTTGAAGCCCAAGGCTGCACAACCTATAATGGAAGTTTTCCATGGGATTTGCTATCACAATATTTACTACGCAGATGAGTTCAGCGTAAGTTAACTACTTGACCTCAAAATATTTATTTTCTATTTTTGAGGTCCTAAAATAATCTTAATATGAGGAGGTCTCATTAAACGGACTCCAAGACAGGTAGGATGGTAAGCTTCCATTACCCTCGGTAAGCTTCTTTCTAACTGGCTGGCACTATCTGATTTTTTCTGCACCAGCCTCTCTCTGCAACAGCTGTTTCTTTGCCAAAGATACAGTTTCTGTTTTCTGCAGTCATTGAGATTAAAAAACTATAAATGGAATAACTTGTAAAATGTACATTTTGCTAATCTATAGAAACCACAGGTTCTAAATTCTTTGAATCCATTTTATTACTTTTTTACGTTACTCAGTTCTAAATATTATGTCTAGAGCATAAAGCAAAAAAGTTATCTCATAGTTGTTACTTTTGACCTTTTCTTCTATAGACCTTAAGTCACTCCTTAATTTTCTTTTACTTAAATCCCAGTTGCAGTCTCACATTCAAGTTCTCCCAGTAGAAACTCAACCTGAGCCTGCATGTCTATTAAGAATTTCAGCTTCCCACATACATTTACAAGTATGATTAAGATTTACATTTTCCCCACATGTCTGTTAAAACTTATTAGCTAATCTATCCAAGAACCAAAGTCTGTACACAAGCAGGTTTCTATAAGCTTGGCAACATGAAAATGGAACATTTTAGTCAAACATTTCTTATATAGCAATCTGGTTTCTGCATTTTTTTCCTTATGTACATCCCTTCAAAAATTATTATTTGAAGTAATTTATTTACAGGAAATGTTAATGAGATGTATTTTCTTATAGAGATATTTCTTACAGAAAGCTCTGTAGCAGAATATATTTGCAGCTATTGACTTTGTAATTTAGGGGAAATGTATAATAAGATAAAATATATTAAATTTTTCTCCTCCAAAAGTGGAATTCAAACTTCCTTGTGTTTTGCTTATGGGAAAAACTTTTACAGAATCATAGATTCTCTGAGTTCAAGTGGACTGGGTCTGATGTTGCAGTCTTAGTTGAAATCCTTTGGATGACATCACCATGAGATGATCCAAGGCAGTTTTACTATTACTGAAGGTGCTTATTTCATGGCAGGAAAGCTGTAATTGTTTGTTTGAAAGTTCTTTTTTCATTAAACTAAAGTATTCCAGCTTGTGCTTACCACCCATTTATTCTTACTTTGCCTTCTGGAACATTTTAGAACACAAACTCTCCACAAACCTCTTTAAAACACTTGAAGTCACCTACCATATTTCCTATAATCTTCTCTCCAGGTTAAAATTTCCCACAATAGAGATGCCAACATGCTTAGGGTATTGGTTCATTCCTCTGTGGCACAAAGAAAATACAAAATATCTTTATCCCTATATAGCTATAGACTGGCCCTGCGTGACCTAAAATCTACTTCCCAGGAAGG